>NW_023493847.1:0-110863 GCF_013265735.2 Oncorhynchus mykiss | reverse complement strand
ACCCTGGGGAAGTAGTGTGATCTAGCCCACCCTGGGGAAGTGGTGCGATCCAGCCCACCCTGGTGAAGTGGTGCGATCCAGCCCACCCTTGGGAAGTGGTGCTATCCAGCCCACCCTGGGGAAGTAGTGTAATCCAGCCCACCCTGGGGAAGTAGTGTGATCCAGCCCACCCTGGGGAAGTGGTGTGATCCAGCCCACCCTGGGGAAGTATTGTGATCCAGCCCAAACTGGGGAAGGGGAAGTGGTATGATCCAGCCCACCCTGGGGAAGTAGTGTGATCCTGCCCACCCTGGGGAAGTATTGTGATTCAGCCCAACCTGGGGAAGCGGAAGTGGTATGATCCAGCCCACCCTTGGGAAGTGGTACGATCCAGCCCACCCTGGGTAAGTAGTGTGATCCAGCCCAGCCTGGGGAAGTAGTGCGATCCAGCCCACCCTGGGAAGTAGTGCGATCCAGCCCACCCTGGGGAAGTATTGTGATCCAGCCCACCCTGGGGAAGGGGAAGTGGTATGAACCAGCCCACCCTGGGGAAGTATTGTGATCCAGCCCACCCTGGGGATAGGGGAAGGGATATGATCCAGCCCACCCTGGGGAAGTAGTGTGATCTAGCCCACCCTGGGGAAGTGGTGCGATCCAGCCCACCCTGGGGAAGTGGTGCGATCCAGCCCACCCTGGGGAAGTTGTGCGATCCAGCCCACTATGGGGAAGTTGTGTGATCCAGCCCACCCTGGGGAAGTAGTGTGATACAGCCCACCCTGGGGAAGTAGTGTGATCCAGCCCACCCTGGGGAAGTGGTGCTATCGAGCCCACCCTGGGGAAGTAGTGTGATCCAGCCCACCCTGGGGAAGTAGTGTAATACAGCCCACCCTGGGGAAGTAGTGTGATCCAGCCCACCCTGGGGAAGTAGTGTGATCCAGCCCACCCTGGGGAAGTAGTGTGATCCAGCCCACCCTGGGGGAGTACTGTGATCCAGCCCACCCTGGGGAATTATTGTGATACAGCCCACCCTGGGGAAGTAGTGTGATCCTGCCCACCCTGGGGAAGTGGTGTGATCCAGCCCACCCTGGGGAAGTAGTGTGATCCAGCCCACCCTGGGGAAGTAGTGTGATCCAGCCCACCCTGGGGAAGTAGTGTGATCCAGCCCACCCTGGGGAAGGAGTGTGATCCAGCCCACCCTGGGGAAGTAGTGTGATCCAGCCCACCCTGGGGAAGTATTGTGATCCACCCCAACCTGGGGAAGGGGAAGTGGTATGATCCAGCCCACCCTGGGGAAGTATTGTGATCCAGCCCACCCTGGGGAAGTATTGTGATTCAGCCCAACCTGGGGAAGGGGAAGTGGTATGATCCAGCCAACCCTTGGGAAGTGGTACGATCCAGCCCACCCTGGGTAAGTAGTGTGATCCAGCCCACCCTGGGGAAGTAGTGTGATCCAGCCCACCCTGGGGAAGTGGTGTGATCCAGCCCACCCTGGGGAAGGAGTGTGATCCAGCCCACCCTGGGGAAGTAGTGTGATCCAGCCCACCCTGGGGAAGTATTGTGATCCAGCCCACCCTGGGGAAGTAGTGTGATCCAGCCCACCCTGGGGAAGTAGTGTGAACCAGCCCACCCTGGGGAAGGAGTGTGATCCAGCCCACCCTGGGGAAGTGGTGCGATCCAGCCCACCCTGGGGAAGTGGTGCGATCCAGCCCACCCTGGTGAAGTGGTGCGATCCAGCCCACCCTTGGGAAGTGGTGCTATCCAGCCCACCCTGGGGAAGTAGTGTAATCCAGCCCACCCTGGGGAAGTAGTGTGATCCAGCCCACCCTGGGGAAGTGGTGTGATCCAGCCCACCCTGGGGAAGTATTGTGATCCAGCCCAAACTGGGGAAGGGGAAGTGGTATGATCCAGCCCACCCTGGGGAAGTAGTGTGATCCTGCCCACCCTGGGGAAGTATTGTGATTCAGCCCAACCTGGGGAAGCGGAAGTGGTATGATCCAGCCCACCCTTGGGAAGTGGTACGATCCAGCCCACCCTGGGTAAGTAGTGTGATCCAGCCCAGCCTGGGGAAGTAGTGCGATCCAGCCCACCCTGGGAAGTAGTGCGATCCAGCCCACCCTGGGGAAGTATTGTGATCCAGCCCACCCTGGGGAAGGGGAAGTGGTATGAACCAGCCCACCCTGGGGAAGTATTGTGATCCAGCCCACCCTGGGGATAGGGGAAGGGATATGATCCAGCCCACCCTGGGGAAGTAGTGTGATCTAGCCCACCCTGGGGAAGTGGTGCGATCCAGCCCACCCTGGGGAAGTGGTGCGATCCAGCCCACCCTGGGGAAGTTGTGCGATCCAGCCCACTATGGGGAAGTTGTGTGATCCAGCCCACCCTGGGGAAGTAGTGTGATACAGCCCACCCTGGGGAAGTAGTGTGATCCAGCCCACCCTGGGGAAGTGGTGCTATCGAGCCCACCCTGGGGAAGTAGTGTGATCCAGCCCACCCTGGGGAAGTAGTGTAATACAGCCCACCCTGGGGAAGTAGTGTGATCCAGCCCACCCTGGGGAAGTAGTGTGATCCAGCCCACCCTGGGGAAGTAGTGTGATCCAGCCCACCCTGGGGGAGTACTGTGATCCAGCCCACCCTGGGGAATTATTGTGATACAGCCCACCCTGGGGAAGTAGTGTGATCCAGCCCACCCTGGGGAAGTGGTGTGATCCAGCCCACCCTGGGGAAGTAGTGTGATCCAGCCCACCCTGGGGAAGTAGTGTGATCCAGCCCACCCTGGGGAAGTAGTGTGATCCAGCCCACCCTGGGGAAGGAGTGTGATCCAGCCCACCCTGGGGAAGTAGTGTGATCCAGCCCACCCTGGGGAAGTATTGTGATCCACCCCAACCTGGGGAAGGGGAAGTGGTATGATCCAGCCCACCCTGGGGAAGTATTGTGATCCAGCCCACCCTGGGGAAGTATTGTGATTCAGCCCAACCTGGGGAAGGGGAAGTGGTATGATCCAGCCAACCCTTGGGAAGTGGTACGATCCAGCCCACCCTGGGTAAGTAGTGTGATCCAGCCCACCCTGGGGAAGTAGTGTGATCCAGCCCACCCTGGGGAAGTGGTGTGATCCAGCCCACCCTGGGGAAGGAGTGTGATCCAGCCCACCCTGGGGAAGTAGTGTGATCCAGCCCACCCTGGGGAAGTATTGTGATCCAGCCCACCCTGGGGAAGTGGTGCGATCCAGCCCACCCTGGGGAAGTGGTGCGATCCAGCCCACCCTGGGGAAGTAGTGTGATCCAGCCCACCCTGGGGAAGTAGTGTGATCCAGCCCACCCTGGGGAAGTAGTGTGAACCAGCCCACCCTGGGGAAGGAGTGTGATCCAGCCCACCCTGGGGAAGTGGTGCGATCCAGCCCACCCTGGGGAAGTTGTGCGATCCAGCCCACTATGGGGAAGTTGTGTGATCCAGCCCACCCTGGGGAAGTAGTGTGATACAGCCCACCCTGGGGAAGTAGTGTGATCCAGCCCACCCTGGGGAAGTGGTGCTATCGAGCCCACCCTGGGGAAGTAGTGTGATCCAGCCCACCCTGGGGAAGTAGTGTAATACAGCCCACCCTGGGGAAGTAGTGTGATCCAGCCCACCCTGGGGAAGTAGTGTGATCCAGCCCACCCTGGGGAAGTAGTGTGATCTAGCCCACCCTGGGGAAGTGGTGCGATCCAGCCCACCCTGGGGAAGTGGTGTGATCCAGCCCACCCTGAGGAAGTTGTGCGATCCAGCCCACTATGGGGAAGTTGTGTGATCCAGCCCACCCTGGGGAAGTTGTGTGATACAGCCCACCCTGGGGAAGTAGTGTGATCCAGCCCACCCTGGGGAAGTGGTGCTATCGAGCCCACCCTGGGGAAGTAGTGTGATCCAGCCCACCCTGGGGAAGTAGTGTAATACAGCCCACCCTGGGGAAGTAGTGTGATCCAGCCCACCCTGGGGAAGTAGTGTGATCCAGCCCACCCTGGGGAAGTAGTGTGATCCAGCCCACCCTGGGGAAGTAGTGTGATCCAGCCCACCCTGGGGAAGTAGTGTGATCCAGCCCACCCTGGGGAAGGAGTGTGATCCAGCCCACCCTGGGGAAGTAGTGTGATCCAGCCCACCCTGGGGAAGTAATGTGATCCACCCCAACCTGGGGAAGGGGAAGTGGTATGATCCAGCCCACCCTGGGGAAGTATTGTGATCCAGCCCACCCTGGGGAAGTATTGTGATTCAGCCCAACCTGGGGAAGGGGAAGTGGTATGATCCAGCCAACCCTTGGGAAGTGGTACGATCCAGCCCACCCTGGGTAAGTAGTGTGATCCAGCCCACCCTGGGGAAGTAGTGTGATCCAGCCCACCCTGGGGAAGGGGAAGTGGTATGAACCAGCCCACCCTGGGGAAGTATTGTGATCCAGCCAACCCTGGGGAAGGGGAAGGGATATGATCCAGCCCACCCTGGGGAAGTAGTGTGATCCAGCCCACCCTGGGGAAGGAGTGTGATACAGCCCACCCTGGGGAAGTAGTGTGATCCAGCCCACCCTGGGGAAGTATTGTGATCCAGCCCACCCTGGGGAAGTGGTGCGATCCAGCCCACCCTGGGGAAGTGGTGCGATCCAGCCCACCCTGGGGAAGTAGTGTGATCCAGCCCACCCTGGGGAAGTAGTGTGATCCAGCCCACCCTGGGGAAGGAGTGTGATCCAGCCCACCCTGAGGAAGTGGTGCGATCCAGCCCACCCTGGGGAAGTTGTGCGATCCAGCCCACTATGGGGAAGTTGTGTGATCCAGCCCACCCTGGGGAAGTAGTGTGATACAGCCCACCCTGGGGAAGTAGTGTGATCCAGCCCACCCTGGGGAAGTGGTGCTATCGAGCCCACCCTGGGGAAGTAGTGTGATCCAGCCCACCCTGGGGAAGTAGTGTAATACAGCCCACCCTGGGGAAGTAGTGTGATCCAGCCCACCCTGGGGAAGTAGTGTGATCCAGCCCACCCTGGGGAAGTAGTGTGATCTAGCCCACCCTGGGGAAGTGGTGCGATCCAGCCCACCCTGGGGAAGTGGTGTGATCCAGCCCACCCTGAGGAAGTTGTGCGATCCAGCCCACTATGGGGAAGTTGTGTGATCCAGCCCACCCTGGGGAAGTTGTGTGATACAGCCCACCCTGGGGAAGTAGTGTGATCCAGCCCACCCTGGGGAAGTGTTGCTATCGAGCCCACCCTGGGGAAGTAGTGTGATCCAGCCCACCCTGGGGAAGTAGTGTAATACAGCCCACCCTGGGGAATTATTGTGATACAGCCCACCCTGGGGAAGTAGTGTGATCCAGCCCACCCTGGGGAAGTGGTGTGATCCAGCCCACCCTGGGGAAGTAGTGTGATCCAGCCCACCCTGGGGAAGTAGTGTGATCCAGCCCACCCTGGGGAAGTAGTGTGATCCAGCCCACCCTGGGGAAGGAGTGTGATCCAGCCCACCCTGGGGAAGTAGTGTGATCCAGCCCACCCTGGGGAAGTATTGTGATCCACCCCAACCTGGGGAAGGGGAAGTGGTATGATCCAGCCCACCCTGGGGAAGTATTGTGATCCAGCCCACCCTGGGGAAGTATTGTGATTCAGCCCAACCTGGGGAAGGGGAAGTGGTATGATCCAGCCAACCCTTGGGAAGTGGTACGATCCAGCCCACCCTGGGTAAGTAGTGTGATCCAGCCCACCCTGGGGAAGTAGTGTGATCCAGCCCACCCTGGGGAAGGGGAAGTGGTATGAACCAGCCCACCCTTGGGAAGTATTGTGATCCAGCCAACCCTGGGGAATGGGAAGGGATATGATCCAGCCCACCCTGGGGAAGGAGTGTGATCCAGCCCACCCTGAGGAAGTGGTGCGATCCAGCCCACCCTGGGGAAGTTGTGCGATCCAGCCCACTATGGGGAAGTTGTGTGATCCAGCCCACCCTGGGGAAGTAGTGTGATACAGCCCACCCTGGGGAAGTAGTGTGATCCAGCCCACCCTGGGGAAGTGGTGCTATCGAGCCCACCCTGGGGAAGTAGTGTGATCCAGCCCACCCTGGGGAAGTAGTGTAATACAGCCCACCCTGGGGAAGTAGTGTGATCCAGCCCACCCTGGGGAAGTAGTGTGATCCAGCCCACCCTGGGGAAGTAGTGTGATCTAGCCCACCCTGGGGAAGTGGTGCGATCCAGCCCACCCTGGGGAAGTGGTGTGATCCAGCCCACCCTGAGGAAGTTGTGCGATCCAGCCCACTATGGGGAAGTTGTGTGATCCAGCCCACCCTGGGGAAGTTGTGTGATACAGCCCACCCTGGGGAAGTAGTGTGATCCAGCCCACCCTGGGGAAGTGGTGCTATCGAGCCCACCCTGGGGAAGTAGTGTGATCCAGCCCACCCTGGGGAAGTAGTGTAATCCAGCCCACCCTGGGGAATTATTGTGATACAGCCCACCCTGGGGAAGTAGTGTGATCCAGCCCACCCTGGGGAAGTGGTGTGATCCAGCCCACCCTGGGGAAGTAGTGTGATCCAGCCCACCCTGGGGAAGTAGTGTGATCCAGCCCACCCTGGGGAAGTAGTGTGATCCAGCCCACCCTGGGGAAGGAGTGTGATCCAGCCCACCCTGGGGAAGTAGTGTGATCCAGCCCACCCTGGGGAAGTATTGTGATCCACCCCAACCTGGGGAAGGGGAAGTGGTATGATCCAGCCCACCCTGGGGAAGTATTGTGATCCAGCCCACCCTGGGGAAGTATTGTGATTCAGCCCAACCTGGGGAAGGGGAAGTGGTGTGATCCAGCCAACCCTTGGGAAGTGGTACGATCCAGCCCACCCTGGGTAAGTAGTGTGATCCAGCCCACCCTGGGGAAGTAGTGTGATCCAGCCCACCCTGGGGAAGGGGAAGTGGTATGAACCAGCCCACCCTTGGGAAGTATTGTGATCCAGCCAACCCTGGGGAATGGGAAGGGATATGATCCAGCCCACCCTGGGGAAGTAGTGTGATCCAGCCCACCCTGGGGAAGGAGTGTGATCCAGCCCACCCTGGGGAAGTAGTGTGATCCAGCCCACCCTGGGGAAGTGGTGCTATCGAGCCCACCCTGGGGAAGTAGTGTGATCCAGCCCACCCTGGGGAAGTAGTGTAATACAGCCCACCCTGGGGAATTATTGTGATACAGCCCACCCTGGGGAAGTAGTGTGATCCAGCCCACCCTGGGGAAGTAGTGTGATCCAGCCCACCCTGGGGAAGGAGTGTGATCCAGCCCACCCTGAGGAAGTGGTGCGATCCAGCCCACCCTGGGGAAGTTGTGCGATCCAGCCCACTATGGGGAAGTTGTGTGATCCAGCCCACCCTGGGGAAGTAGTGTGATACAGCCCACCCTGGGGAAGTAGTGTGATCCAGCCCACCCTGGGGAAGTGGTGCTATCGAGCCCACCCTGGGGAAGTAGTGTGATCCAGCCCACCCTGGGGAAGTAGTGTAATACAGCCCACCCTGGGGAAGTAGTGTGATCCAGCCCACCCTGGGGAAGTAGTGTGATCCAGCCCACCCTGGGGAAGTAGTGTGATCTAGCCCACCCTGGGGAAGTGGTGCGATCCAGCCCACCCTGGGGAAGTGGTGTGATCCAGCCCACCCTGAGGAAGTTGTGCGATCCAGCCCACTATGGGGAAGTTGTGTGATCCAGCCCACCCTGGGGAAGTTGTGTGATACAGCCCACCCTGGGGAAGTAGTGTGATCCAGCCCACCCTGGGGAAGTGGTGCTATCGAGCCCACCCTGGGGAAGTAGTGTGATCCAGCCCACCCTGGGGAAGTAGTGTAATACAGCCCACCCTGGGGAATTATTGTGATACAGCCCACCCTGGGGAAGTAGTGTGATCCAGCCCACCCTGGGGAAGTGGTGTGATCCAGCCCACCCTGGGGAAGTAGTGTGATCCAGCCCACCCTGGGGAAGTAGTGTGATCCAGCCCACCCTGGAGAAGTAGTGTGATCCAGCCCACCCTGGGGAAGGAGTGTGATCCAGCCCACCCTGGGGAAGTAGTGTGATCCAGCCCACCCTGGGGAAGTATTGTGATCCACCCCAACCTGGGGAAGGGGAAGTGGTATGATCCAGCCCACCCTGGGGAAGTATTGTGATCCAGCCCACCCTGGGGAAGTATTGTGATTCAGCCCAACCTGGGGAAGGGGAAGTGGTATGATCCAGCCAACCCTTGGGAAGTGGTACGATCCAGCCCACCCTGGGTAAGTAGTGTGATCCAGCCCACCCTGGGGAAGTAGTGTGATCCAGCCCACCCTGGGGAAGGGGAAGTGGTATGAACCAGCCCACCCTTGGGAAGTATTGTGATCCAGCCAACCCTGGGGAATGGGAAGGGATATGATCCAGCCCACCCTGGGGAAGTAGTGTGATCCAGCCCACCCTTGGGAAGGAGTGTGATCCAGCCCACCCTGGGGAAGTAGTGTGATCCAGCCCACCCTGGGGAAGTATTGTGATCCAGCCCACCCTGGGGAAGTGGTGCGATCCAGCCCACCCTGGGGAAGTGGTGCGATCCAGCCCACCCTGGGGAAGTAGTGCGATCCAGCCCACCCTGGGGAAGTAGTGTGATCCAGCCCACCCTGGGGAAGGAGTGTGATCCAGCCCACCCTGGGGAAGTATTGTGATCCAGCCCACCCTGGGGAAGTGGTGCGATCCAGCCCACCCTGGGGAAGTGGTGCGATCCAGCCCACCCTGGGGAAGTAGTGTGATCCAGCCCACCCTGGGGAAGTAGTGTGATCCAGCCCACCCTGGGGAAGTAGTGTGAACCAGCCCACCCTGGGGAAGGAGTGTGATCCAGCCCACCCTGGGGAAGTGGTGCGATCCAGCCCACCCTGGGGAAGTTGTGCGATCCAGCCCACTATGGGGAAGTTGTGTGATCCAGCCCACCCTGGGGAAGTAGTGTGATACAGCCCACCCTGGGGAAGTAGTGTGATCCAGCCCACCCTGGGGAAGTGGTGCTATCGAGCCCACCCTGGGGAAGTAGTGTGATCCAGCCCACCCTGGGGAAGTAGTGTAATACAGCCCACCCTGGGGAAGTAGTGTGATCCAGCCCACCCTGGGGAAGTAGTGTGATCCAGCCCACCCTGGGGAAGTAGTGTGATCTAGCCCACCCTGGGGAAGTGGTGCGATCCAGCCCACCCTGGGGAAGTGGTGTGATCCAGCCCACCCTGAGGAAGTTGTGCGATCCAGCCCACTATGGGGAAGTTGTGTGATCCAGCCCACCCTGGGGAAGTTGTGTGATACAGCCCACCCTGGGGAAGTAGTGTGATCCAGCCCACCCTGGGGAAGTGGTGCTATCGAGCCCACCCTGGGGAAGTAGTGTGATCCAGCCCACCCTGGGGAAGTAGTGTAATACAGCCCACCCTGGGGAAGTAGTGTGATCCAGCCCACCCTGGGGAAGTAGTGTGATCCAGCCCACCCTGGGGAAGTAGTGTGATCCAGCCCACCCTGGGGAAGTAGTGTGATCCAGCCCACCCTGGGGAAGTAGTGTGATCCAGCCCACCCTGGGGAAGGAGTGTGATCCAGCCCACCCTGGGGAAGTAGTGTGATCCAGCCCACCCTGGGGAAGTATTGTGATCCACCCCAACCTGGGGAAGGGGAAGTGGTATTATCCAGCCCACCCTGGGGAAGTATTGTGATCCAGCCCACCCTGGGGAAGTATTGTGATTCAGCCCAACCTGGGGAAGGGGAAGTGGTATGATCCAGCCAACCCTTGGGAAGTGGTACGATCCAGCCCACCCTGGGTAAGTAGTGTGATCCAGCCCACCCTGGGGAAGTAGTGTGATCCAGCCCACCCTGGGGAAGGGGAAGTGGTATGAACCAGCCCACCCTGGGGAAGTATTGTGATCCAGCCAACCCTGGGGAAGGGGAAGGGATATGATCCAGCCCATCCTGGGGAAGTAGTGTGATCCAGCCCACCCTGGGGAAGGAGTGTGATACAGCCCACCCTGGGGAAGTAGTGTGATCCAGCCCACCCTGGGGAAGTATTGTGATCCAGCCCACCCTGGGGAAGTGGTGCGATCCAGCCCACCCTGGGGAAGTGGTGCGATCCAGCCCACCCTGGGGAAGTAGTGTGATCCAGCCCACCCTGGGGAAGTAGTGTGATCCAGCCCACCCTGGGGAAGGAGTGTGATCCAGCCCACCCTGAGGAAGTGGTGCGATCCAGCCCACCCTGGGGAAGTTGTGCGATCCAGCCCACCATGGGGAAGTTGTGTGATCCAGCCCACCCTGGGGAAGTAGTGTGATACAGCCCACCCTGGGGAAGTAGTGTGATCCAGCCCACCCTGGGGAAGTGGTGCTATCGAGCCCACCCTGGGGAAGTAGTGTGATCCAGCCCACCCTGGGGAAGTAGTGTAATACAGCCCACCCTGGGGAAGTAGTGTGATCCAGCCCACCCTGGGGAAGTAGTGTGATCCAGCCCACCCTGGGGAAGTAGTGTGATCTAGCCCACCCTGGGGAAGTGGTGCGATCCAGCCCACCCTGGGGAAGTGGTGTGATCCAGCCCACCCTGAGGAAGTTGTGCGATCCAGCCCACTATGGGGAAGTTGTGTGATCCAGCCCACCCTGGGGAAGTTGTGTGATACAGCCCACCCTGGGGAAGTAGTGTGATCCAGCCCACCCTGGGGAAGTGGTGCTATCGAGCCCACCCTGGGGAAGTAGTGTGATCCAGCCCACCCTGGGGAAGTAGTGTAATACAGCCCACCCTGGGGAATTATTGTGATACAGCCCACCCTGGGGAAGTAGTGTGATCCAGCCCACCCTGGGGAAGTGGTGTGATCCAGCCCACCCTGGGGAAGTAGTGTGATCCAGCCCACCCTGGGGAAGTAGTGTGATCCAGCCCACCCTGGGGAAGTAGTGTGATCCAGCCCACCCTGGGGAAGGAGTGTGATCCAGCCCACCCTGGGGAAGTAGTGTGATCCAGCCCACCCTGGGGAAGTATTGTGATCCACCCCAACCTGGGGAAGGGGAAGTGGTATGATCCAGCCCACCCTGGGGAAGTATTGTGATCCAGCCCACCCTGGGGAAGTATTGTGATTCAGCCCAACCTGGGGAAGGGGAAGTGGTATGATCCAGCCAACCCTTGGGAAGTGGTACGATCCAGCCCACCCTGGGTAAGTAGTGTGATCCAGCCCACCCTGGGGAAGTAGTGTGATCCAGCCCACCCTGGGGAAGGGGAAGTGGTATGAACCAGCCCACCCTTGGGAAGTATTGTGATCCAGCCAACCCTGGGGAATGGGAAGGGATATGATCCAGCCCACCCTGGGGAAGTAGTGTGATCCAGCCCACCCTGGGGAAGGAGTGTGATACAGCCCACCCTGGGGAAGTAGTGTGATCCAGCCCACCCTGGAGAAGTATTGTGATCCAGCCAACCCTGGGGAAGTGGTGCGATCCAGCCCACCCTGGGGAAGTGGTGCGATCCAGCCCACCCTGGGGAAGTAGTGTGATCCAGCCCACCCTGGGGAAGTAGTGTGATCCAGCCCACCCTGGGGAAGGAGTGTGATCCAGCCCACCCTGAGGAAGTGGTGCGATCCAGCCCACCCTGGGGAAGTTGTGCGATCCAGCCCACTATGGGGAAGTTGTGTGATCCAGCCCACCCTGGGGAAGTAGTGTGATACAGCCCACCCTGGGGAAGTAGTGTGATCCAGCCCACCCTGGGGAAGTGGTGCTATCGAGCCCACCCTGGGGAAGTAGTGTGATCCAGCCCACCCTGGGGAAGTAGTGTAATACAGCCCACCCTGGGGAAGTAGTGTGATCCAGCCCACCCTGGGGAAGTAGTGTGATCCAGCCCACCCTGGGGAAGTAGTGTGATCTAGCCCACCCTGGGGAAGTGGTGCGATCCAGCCCACCCTGGGGAAGTGGTGTGATCCAGCCCACCCTGAGGAAGTTGTGCGATCCAGCCCACTATGGGGAAGTTGTGTGATCCAGCCCACCCTGGGGAAGTTGTGTGATACAGCCCACCCTGGGGAAGTAGTGTGATCCAGCCCACCCTGGGGAAGTGGTGCTATCGAGCCCACCCTGGGGAAGTAGTGTGATCCAGCCCACCCTGGGGAAGTAGTGTAATACAGCCCACCCTGGGGAATTATTGTGATACAGCCCACCCTGGGGAAGTAGTGTGATCCAGCCCACCCTGGGGAAGTGGTGTGATCCAGCCCACCCTGGGGAAGTAGTGTGATCCAGCCCACCCTGGGGAAGTAGTGTGATCCAGCCCACCCTGGGGAAGTAGTGTGATCCAGCCCACCCTGGGGAAGGAGTGTGATCCAGCCCACCCTGGGGAAGTAGTGTGATCCAGCCCACCCTGGGGAAGTATTGTGATCCACCCCAACCTGGGGAAGGGGAAGTGGTATGATCCAGCCCACCCTGGGGAAGTATTGTGATCCAGCCCACCCTGGGGAAGTATTGTGATTCAGCCCAACCTGGGGAAGGGGAAGTGGTATGATCCAGCCAACCCTTGGGAAGTGGTACGATCCAGCCCACCCTGGGTAAGTAGTGTGATCCAGCCCACCCTGGGGAAGTTGTGTGATCCAGCCCACCCTGGGGAAGGGGAAGTGGTATGAACCAGCCCACCCTTGGGAAGTATTGTGATCCAGCCAACCCTGGGGAATGGGAAGGGATATGATCCAGCCCACCCTGGGGAAGTAGTGTGATCCAGCCCACCCTGGGGAAGGAGTGTGATCCAGCCCACCCTGGGGAAGTAGTGTGATCCAGCCCACCCTGGGGAAGTGGTGCTATCGAGCCCACCCTGGGGAAGTAGTGTGATCCAGCCCACCCTGGGGAAGTAGTGTAATACAGCCCACCCTGGGGAATTATTGTGATACAGCCCACCCTGGGGAAGTAGTGTGATCCAGCCCACCCTGGGGAAGTAGTGTGATCCAGCCCACCCTGGGGAAGGAGTGTGATCCAGCCCACCCTGAGGAAGTGGTGCGATCCAGCCCACCCTGGGGAAGTTGTGCGATCCAGCCCACTATGGGGAAGTTGTGTGATCCAGCCCACCCTGGGGAAGTAGTGTGATACAGCCGACCCTGGGGAAGTAGTGTGATCCAGCCCACCCTGGGGAAGTGGTGCTATCGAGCCCACCCTGGGGAAGTAGTGTGATCCAGCCCACCCTGGGGAAGTAGTGTAATACAGCCCACCCTGGGGAAGTAGTGTGATCCAGCCCACCCTGGGGAAGTAGTGTGATCCAGCCCACCCTGGGGAAGTAGTGTGATCTAGCCCACCCTGGGGAAGTGGTGCGATCCAGCCCACCCTGGGGAAGTGGTGTGATCCAGCCCACCCTGAGGAAGTTGTGCGATCCAGCCCACTATGGGGAAGTTGTGTGATCCAGCCCACCCTGGGGAAGTTGTGTGATACAGCCCACCCTGGGGAAGTAGTGTGATCCAGCCCACCCTGGGGAAGTGGTGCTATCGAGCCCACCCTGGGGAAGTAGTGTGATCCAGCCCACCCTGGGGAAGTAGTGTAATACAGCCCACCCTGGGGAATTATTGTGATACAGCCCACCCTGGGGAAGTAGTGTGATCCAGCCCACCCTGGGGAAGTGGTGTGATCCAGCCCACCCTGGGGAAGTAGTGTGATCCAGCCCACCCTGGGGAAGTAGTGTGATCCAGCCCACCCTGGGGAAGTAGTGTGATCCAGCCCACCCTGGGGAAGGAGTGTGATCCAGCCCACCCTGGGGAAGTAGTGTGATCCAGCCCACCCTGGGGAAGTATTGTGATCCACCCCAACCTGGGGAAGGGGAAGTGGTATGATCCAGCCCACCCTGGGGAAGTATTGTGATCCAGCCCACCCTGGGGAAGTATTGTGATTCAGCCCAACCTGGGGAAGGGGAAGTGGTATGATCCAGCCAACCCTTGGGAAGTGGTACGATCCAGCCCACCCTGGGTAAGTAGTGTGATCCAGCCCACCCTGGGGAAGTAGTGTGATCCAGCCCACCCTGGGGAAGGGGAAGTGGTATGAACCAGCCCACCCTTGGGAAGTATTGTGATCCAGCCAACCCTGGGGAATGGGAAGGGATATGATCCAGCCCACCCTGGGGAAGTAGTGTGATCCAGCCCACCCTGGGGAAGGAGTGTGATCCAGCCCACCCTGGGGAAGTAGTGTGATCCAGCCCACCCTGGGGAAGTATTGTGATCCAGCCCACCCTGGGGAAGTGGTGCGATCCAGCCCACCCTGGGGAAGTGGTGCGATCCAGCCCACCCTGGGGAAGTAGTGTGATCCAGCCCACCCTGGGGAAGTAGTGTGATCCAGCCCACCCTGGGGAAGGAGTGTGATCCAGCCCACCCTGGGGAAGTAGTGTGATCCAGCCCACCCTGGGGAAGTATTGTGATCCAGCCAACCCTGGGGAAGGGGAAGGGATATGATCCAGCCCACCCTGGGGAAGTAGTGTGATCCAGCCCACCCTGGGGAAGGAGTGTCATCCAGCCCACCCTGGGGAAGTAGTGTGATCCAGCCCACCCTGGGGAAGTATTGTGATCCAGCCCACCCTGGGGAAGTGGTGCGATCCAGCCCACCCTGGGGAAGTGGTGCGATCCAGCCCACCCTGGGGAAGTAGTGTGATCCAGCCCACCCTGGGGAAGTAGTGTGATCCAGCCCACCCTGGGGAAGTGGTGCGATCCAGCCCACCCTGGGGAAGTATTGTGATCCAGCCCAACCTGGGGAAGTATTTTGATTCAGCCCAACCTGGGGATGGGGAAGTGATATGATCCAGCCCACCCTTGGGAAGTGGTACGATCCAGCCCACGCTGTGGAAGTAGTGTGATCCAGCCCACCCTGGGGAAGTAGTGCGATCCAGCCCACCCTGGGGAAGTATTGTGATCCAGCCCACCCTGGGGAAGGGGAAGTGGTATGAACCAGCCCACCTTTGGGAAGTATTGTGATCCAGCCCACCTGGGGATGGGGAAGGGATATGATCCAGCCCACCCTGGGGAAGTAGTGTGATCTAGCCCACCCTGGGGAAGTGGTGCGATCCAGCCCACCCTAGGGAAGTGGTGCGATCCAGCCCACCCTGGGGAAGTGGTGCGATCCAGCCCACCCTGGGGAAGTAGTGTGATCTAGCCCACCCTGGGGAAGTGGTGCGATCCAGCCCACCCTGGGGAAGTGGTGCGATCCAGCCCAACCTGGGGAAGTGGTGCGATCCAGCCCACTATGGGGAAGTGGTGTGATCCAGCCCACCCTGGGGAAGTAGTGTGATACAGCCCACCCTGGGGAAGTAGTGTGATCCAGCCCACCCTGGGGAAGTGGTGCGATCCAGCCCACCCTGGGGAAGTTGTGTGATCCAGCCCACCCTGGGGAAGTAGTGTGATACAGCCCACCCTGGGGAAGTAGTGTGATCCAGCCCACCCTGGGGAAGGGGAAGTGGTATGAACCAGCCCACCCTGGGGAAGTATTGTGATCCAGCCAACCCTGGGGAAGGGGAAGGGATATGATCCAGCCCACCCTGGGGAAGTAGTGTGATCCAGCCCACCCTGGGGAAGGAGTGTGATCCAGCCCACCCTGGGGAAGTATTGTGATCCAGCCCACCCTGGGGAAGTATTGTGATCCAGCCCACCCTGGGGAAGGGGAAGGGATATGATCCAGCCCACCCTGGGGAAGTAGTGTGATCTAGCCCACCCTGGGGAAGTGGTGCGATCCAGCCCACCCTGGTGAAGTGGTGCGATCCAGCCCACCCTGGGGAAGTGGTGCGATCCAGCCCACCCTGGGGAAGTAGTGTGATCCAGCCCACCCTGGGGAAGTAGTGTGATCCAGCCCACCCTGGGGAAGTGGTGCGATCCAGCCCACCCTGGGGAAGTATTGTGATCCAGCCCAAACTGGGGAAGGGGAAGTGGTATGATCCAGCCCACCCTGGGGAAGTGGTGCGATCCAGCCCACCCTGGGGAAGTATTGTGATCCAGCCCAACCTGGGGAAGTATTTTGATTCAGCCCAACCTGGGGATGGGGAAGTGATATGATCCAGCCCACCCTTGGGAAGTGGTACGATCCAGCCCACGCTGGGGAAGTGGTGCGATCCAGCCCACCCTGGGGAAGTTGTGTGATCCAGCCCACCCTGGGGAAGTAGTGTGATACAGCCCACCCTGGGGAAGTAGTGTGATCCAGCCCACCCTGGGGAAGGGGAAGTGGTATGAACCAGCCCACCCTGGGGAAGTATTGTGATCCAGCCAACCCTGGGGAAGGGGAAGGGATATGATCCAGCCCACCCTGGGGAAGTAGTGTGATCCAGCCCACCCTGGGGAAGGAGTGTGATCCAGCCCACCCTGGGGAAGTAGTGTGATCCAGCCCACCCTGGGGAAGTATTGTGATCCAGCCCACCCTGGGGAAGGGGAAGGGATATGATCCAGCCCACCCTGGGGAAGTAGTGTGATCTAGCCCACCCTGGGGAAGTGGTGCGATCCAGCCCACCCTGGTGAAGTGGTGCGATCCAGCCCACCCTGGGGAAGTGGTGCGATCCAGCCCACCCTGGGGAAGTAGTGTGATCCAGCCCACCCTGGGGAAGTAGTGTGATCCAGCCCACCCTGGGGAAGTGGTGCGATCCAGCCCACCCTGGGGAAGTATTGTGATCCAGCCCAAACTGGGGAAGGGGAAGTGGTATGATCCAGCCCACCCTGGGGAAGTAGTGTGATCCAGCCCACCCTGGGGAAGTATTGTGATTCAGCCCAACCTGGGGAAGGGGAAGTGGTATGATCCAGCCCACCCTTGGGAAGTGGTACGATCCAGCCCACCCTGGGGAAGTAGTGTGATCCAGCCCACCCTTGGGAAGTATTGTGATCCAGCCCAACCTGGGGAAGGGGAAGTGGTATGATCCAGCCCACCCTGGGGAAGTAGTGTGATCCAGCCCACCCTGGGGAAGTAGTGTGATTCAGCCCAACCTGGGGAAGGGGAAGTGGTATGATCCAGCCCACACTTGGGAAGTGATACGATCCAGCCCACTCCTCGGAAGTAGTGTGATCCAGCCCACCCTGGGGAAGTAGTGTGATCCAGCCCACCCTGGGGAAGGGGAAGTGGTATGAACCAGCCCACCCTGGGGAAGTATTGTGATCCAGCCAACCCTGGGGAATGGGAAGGGATATGATCCAGCCCACCCTGGGGAAGTAGTGTGATCCAGCCCACCCTGGGGAAGGAGTGTGATCCAGCCCACCCTGGGGAAGTAGTGTGATCCAGCCCACCCTGGGGAAGTATTGTGATCCAGCCCACCCTGGGGAAGTGGTGCGATCCAGCCCACCCTGGGGAAGTGGTGCGATCCAGCCCACCCTGGGGAAGTAGTGTGATCCAGCCCACCCTGGGGAAGTAGTGTGATCCAGCCCACCCTGGGGAAGGAGTGTGATCCAGCCCACCCTGGGGAAGTAGTGTGATCCAGCCCACCCTGGGGAAGTATTGTGATCCAGCCAACCCTGGGGAAGGGGAAGGGATATGATCCAGCCCACCCTGGGGAAGTAGTGTGATCCAGCCCACCCTGGGGAAGGAGTGTCATCCAGCCCACCCTGGGGAAGTAGTGTGATCCAGCCCACCCTGGGGAAGTATTGTGATCCAGCCCACCCTGGGGAAGTGGTGCGATCCAGCCCACCCTGGGAAGTGGTGCGATCCAGCCCACCCTGGGGAAGTAGTGTGATCCAGCCCACCCTGGGGAAGTAGTGTGATCCAGCCCACCCTGGGGAAGTGGTGCGATCCAGCCCACCCTGGGGAAGTATTGTGATCCAGCCCTACCTGGGGAAGTATTTTGATTCAGCCCAACCTGGGGATGGGGAAGTGATATGATCCAGCCCACCCTTGGGAAGTGGTACGATCCAGCCCACGCTGTGGAAGTAGTGTGATCCAGCCCACCCTGGGGAAGTAGTGCGATCCAGCCCACCCTGGGGAAGTATTGTGATCCAGCCCACCCTGGGGAAGGGGAAGTGGTATGAACCAGCCCACCCTGGGGAAGTATTGTGATCCAGCCCACCCTGGGGATGGGGAAGGGATATGATCCAGCCCACCCTGGGGAAGTAGTGTGATCTAGCCCACCCTGGGGAAGTGGTGGGATCCAGCCCACCCTAGGGAAGTGGTGCGATCCAGCCCACCCTGGGGAAGTGGTGCGATCCAGCCCACCCTGGGGAAGTAGTGTGATCTAGCCCACCCTGGGGAAGTGGTGCGATCCAGCCCACCCTGGGGAAGTGGTGCGATCCAGCCCAACCTGGGGAAGTGGTGCGATCCAGCCCACTATGGGGAAGTGGTGTGATCCAGCCCACCCTGGGGAAGTAGTGTGATACAGCCCACCCTGGGGAAGTAGTGTGATCCAGCCCACCCTGGGGAAGTGGTGCGATCCAGCCCACCCTGGGGAAGTTGTGTGATCCAGCCCACCCTGGGGAAGTAGTGTGATACAGCCCACCCTGGGGAAGTAGTGTGATCCAGCCCACCCTGGGGAAGGGGAAGTGGTATGAACCAGCCCACCCTGGGGAAGTATTGTGATCCAGCCAACCCTGGGGAAGGGGAAGGGATATGATCCAGCCCACCCTGGGGAAGTAGTGTGATCCAGCCCACCCTGGGGAAGGAGTGTGATCCAGCCCACCCTGGGGAAGTAGTGTGATCCAGCCCACCCTGGGGAAGTATTGTGATCCAGCCCACCCTGGGGAAGGGGAAGGGATATGATCCAGCCCACCCTGGGGAAGTAGTGTGATCTAGCCCACCCTGGGGAAGTGGTGCGATCCAGCCCACCCTGGTGAAGTGGTGCGATCCAGCCCACCCTGGGGAAGTGGTGCGATCCAGCCCACCCTGGGGAAGTAGTGTGATCCAGCCCACCCTGGGGAAGTAGTGTGATCCAGCCCACCCTGGGGAAGTGGTGCGATCCAGCCCACCCTGGGGAAGTATTGTGATCCAGCCCAAACTGGGGAAGGGGAAGTGGTATGATCCAGCCCACCCTGGGGAAGTGGTGCGATCCAGCCCACCCTGGGGAAGTATTGTGATCCAGCCCAACCTGGGGAAGTATTTTGATTCAGCCCAACCTGGGGATGGGGAAGTGATATGATCCAGCCCACCCTTGGGAAGTGGTACGATCCAGCCCACGCTGGGGAAGTGGTGCGATCCAGCCCACCCTGGGGAAGTTGTGTGATCCAGCCCACCCTGGGGAAGTAGTGTGATACAGCCCACCCTGGGGAAGTAGTGTGATCCAGCCCACCCTGGGGAAGGGGAAGTGGTATGAACCAGCCCACCCTGGGGAAGTATTGTGATCCAGCCAACCCTGGGGAAGGGGAAGGGATATGATCCAGCCCACCCTGGGGAAGTAGTGTGATCCAGCCCACCCTGGGGAAGGAGTGTGATCCAGCCCACCCTGGGGAAGTAGTGTGATCCAGCCCACCCTGGGGAAGTATTGTGATCCAGCCCACCCTGGGGAAGGGGAAGGGATATGATCCAGCCCACCCTGGGGAAGTAGTGTGATCTAGCCCACCCTGGGGAAGTGGTGCGATCCAGCCCACCCTGGTGAAGTGGTGCGATCCAGCCCACCCTGGGGAAGTGGTGCGATCCAGCCCACCCTGGGGAAGTAGTGTGATCCAGCCCACCCTGGGGAAGTAGTGTGATCCAGCCCACCCTGGGGAAGTGGTGCGATCCAGCCCACCCTGGGGAAGTATTGTGATCCAGCCCAAACTGGGGAAGGGGAAGTGGTATGATCCAGCCCACCCTGGGGAAGTAGTGTGATCCAGCCCACCCTGGGGAAGTATTGTGATTCAGCCCAACCTGGGGAAGGGGAAGTGGTATGATCCAGCCCACCCTTGGGAAGTGGTACGATCCAGCCCACCCTGGGGAAGTAGTGTGATCCAGCCCACCCTGGGGAAGTATTGTGATCCAGCCCAACCTGGGGAAGGGGAAGTGGTATGATCCAGCCCACCCTGGGGAAGTAGTGTGATCCAGCCCACCCTGGGGAAGTAGTGTGATTCAGCCCAACCTGGGGAAGGGGAAGTGGTATGATCCAGCCCACACTTGGGAAGTGATACGATCCAGCCCACTCCTCGGAAGTAGTGTGATCCAGCCCACCCTGGGGAAGTAGTGCGATCCAGCCCACCCTGGGGAAGAATTGTGATCCAGCCCACCCTGGGGAAGGGGAAGTGGTATGAACCAGCACACCCTGGGGCAGTATTGTGATCCAGCCCACCCTGGGGAAGGGGAAGGGATATGATCCAGCCCACCCTGGGGAAGTGGTGCGATCCAGCCCACCCTGGGGAAGTGGTGCGATCCAGCCCACTATGGGGAAGTGTTGTGATCCAGCCCACCCTGGGGAAGTAGTGTGATACAGCCCACCCTGGGGAAGTAGTGTGATCCAGCCCACCCTGGGGAAGTAGTGTGATCCAGCCCACCCTGGGGAAGTAGTGTGATCCAGCCCACCCTGGGGAAGTATTGTGATCCAGCCCACCCTGGGGAAGGGGAAGTGGTATGAACCAGCCCACCCTGGGGAAGTATTGTGATCCAGCCCACCCTGGGGAAGGGGAAGGGATATGATCCAGCCCACCCTGGGGAAGTAGTGTGATCCAGCCCACCCTGGGGAAGGAGTGTGATCCAGCCCACTCTGGGGAAGTAGTGTGATCCAGTCCACCCTGGGGAAGTAGTGTGATCCAGCCCAACCTGGGGAAGGGGAAGTGGTATGATCCAGCCCACCCTGGGGAAGTAGTGTGATCCAGCCCACCCTGGGGAAGTATTGTGATTCAGCCCAACCTGGGGAAGGGGAAGTGGTACGATCCAGCCCACCCTGGGTAAGTAGTGTGATCCAGCCCACCCTGGGGAAGTAGTGTGATCCAGCCCACCCTGGGGAAGTAGTGCGATCCAGCCCACCCTGGGGAAGTATTGTGATCCAGCCCACCCTGGGGAAGGGGAAGTGGTATGAACCAGCCCACCCTGGGGAAGTATTGTGATCCAGCCCACCCTGGGGAAGGGGAAGGGATATGATCCAGCCCACCCTGGGGAAGTAGTGTGATCTAGCCCACCCTGGGGAAGTGGTGCGATCCAGCCCACCCTGGGGAAGTGGTGCGATCCAGCCCACCCTGGGGAAGTTGTGCGATCCAGCCCACTGTGGGGAAGTTGTGTGATCCAGCCCACCCTGGGGAAGTAGTGTGATACAGCCCACCCTGGGGAAGTAGTGTGATCCAGCCCACCCTGGGGAAGTACTGTGATCCAGCCCACCCTGGGGAATTATTGTGATACATCCCACCCTGGGGAAGTAGTGTGATCCAGCCCACCCTGGGGAAGTAGTGTGATCCAGCCCACCCTGGGGAAGTAGTGTGATCCAGCCCACCCTGGGCAAGTAGTGTGATACAGCCCACCCTGGGGAAGTAGTGTGATCCAGCCCACCCTGGGGAAGGAGTGTGATCCAGCCCACCCTGGGGAAGTAGTGTGATCCAGCCCACCCTGGGGAAGTATTGTGATCCAGCCCACCCTGGGGATGGGGAAGGGATATGATCCAGCCCACCCTGGGGAAGTAGTGTGATCTAGCCCACCCTGGGGAAGTGTTGCGATCCAGCCCACCCTGGTGAAGTGGTGCGATCCAGCCCACCCTGGGGAAGTAGTGTGATCCATCCCACCCTGGGGAAGTAGTGTGATCCAGCCCACCCTGGGGAAGTGCTGCGATCCAGCCCACCATGGGGAAGTGGTGCGATCCAGCCCACCCTGGGGAAGTAGTGTGATCCAGCCCACCCTGGGGAAGTAGTGTGATCCAGCGCACCCTGGGGAAGTATTGTGATCCAGCCCAACCTGGGGAAGGGGAAGTGGTATGATCCAGCCCACCCTGGGGAAGTATTGTGATCCAGCCCACCCTGGGGAAGTATTGTGATTCAGCCCAACCTGGGGAAGGGGAAGTGGTATGATCCATCCAACCCTTGGGAAGTGGTACGATCCAGCCCACCCTGGGTAAGTAGTGTGATCCAGCCCACCCTGGGGAAGTAGTGTGATCCAGCCCACCCTGGGGAAGGGGAAGTGGTATGAACCAGCCCACCCTGAGGAAGTATTGTGATCCAGCCAACCCTGGGGAAGGGGAAGGGAAATGATCCAGCCCACCCTGGGGAAGTAGTGTGATCCAGCCCACCCTGAGGAAGGAGTGTGATCCAGCCCACCCTGGGGAAGTAGTGTGATCCAGCCCACCCTGGGGAAGTATTGTGATCCAGCCCACCCTGGGGAAGTGGTGCGATCCAGCCCACCCTGGGGAAGTAGTGTGATCCAGCCCACCCTGGGGAAGTAGTGTGATCCAGCCCACCCTGGGGAAGTGGTGCGATCCAGCCCACCCTGGGGAAGTATTGTGATCCAGCCCAACCTGGGGAAGTATTTTGATTCAGCCCAACCTGGGGAAGGGGAAGTGGTATGATCCAGCCCACCCTTGGGAAGAGGTACGATCCAGCCCACCCTGTGGAAGTAGTGTGATCCAGCCCACCCTGGGGAAGTGGTATGAACCAGCCCACCCTGGTGAAGTGGTGCGATCCAGCCCACCCTGGGGAAGTGGTGCGATCCAGCCCACCCTGGGGAAGTATTGTGATCCAGCCCAACCTGGGGAAGTATTTTGATTCAGCCCAACCTGGGGAAGCGGAAGTGGTATGATCCAGCCCACCCTTGGGAAGAGGTACGATCCAGCCCACCCTGTGGAAGTAGTGTGATCCAGCCCACCCTGGGGAAGTAGTGCGATCCAGCCCACCATGGGGAAGTATTGTGATCCAGCCCACCCTGGGGAAGGGGAAGTGGTATGAACCAGCCCACCCTGGGGAAGTATTGTGATCCAGCCCACCCTGGGGAAGGGGAAGGGATATGATCCAGCCCACCCTGGGGAAGTGGTGCGGTCCAGCCCACCCTGGGGAAGTGGTGCGATCCAGCCCACCCTGGGGAAGTGGTGCGATCCAGCCCACCCTGGGGAAGTAGTGTGATCTAGCCCACCCTGGGGAAGTGGTGCGATCCAGCCCACCGTGGGGAAGTGGTGCGATCCAGCCCACCCTGGGGAAGTGGTGCGATCCAGCCCACTATGGGGAAGTTGTGTGATCCAGCCCACCCTGGGGAAGTAGTGTGATACAGCCCACCCTGGGGAAGGGGAAGTGGTATGAACCAGCCCACCCTGGGGAAGTATTGTGATCCAGCCAACCCTGGGGAAGGGGAAGTGGTATGATCCAGCCCACCCTGGGGAAGTATTGTGATCCAGCCCACCCTGGGGAAGTATTGTGATTCAGCCCAACCTGGGGAAGGGGAAGTGGTATGATCCAGCCAACCCTTGGGAAGTGGTACGATCCAGCCCACCCTGGGTAAGTAGTGTGATCCAGCCCACCCTGGGGAAGTAGTGTGATCCAGCCCACCCTGGGGAAGGGGAAGTGGTATGAACCAGCCCACCCTGGGGAAGTATTGTGATCCAGCCAACCCTGGGGAAGGGGAAGGGATATGATCCAGCCCACCCTGGGGAAGTAGTGTGATCCAGCCCACCCTGGGGAAGGAGTGTGATCCAGCCCACCCTGGGGAAGTAGTGTGATCCAGCCCACCCTGGGGAAGTATTGTGATCCAGCCCACCCTGGGGAAGTGGTGCGATCCAGCCCACCCTGGGGAAGTGGTGCGATCCAGCCCACCCTGGGGAAGTAGTGTGATCCAGCCCACCCTGGGGAAGTAGTGTGATCCAGCCCACCCTGGGGAAGGAGTGTGATCCAGCCCACCCTGGGGAAGTAGTGTGATCCAGCCCACCCTGGGGAAGTATTGTGATCCAGCCAACCCTGGGGAAGGGGAAGGGATATGATCCAGCCCACCCTGGGGAAGTAGTGTGATCCAGCCCACCCTGGGGAAGGAGTGTGATCCAGCCCACCCTGGGGAAGTAGTGTGATCCAGCCCACCCTGGGGAAGTATTGTGATCCAGCCCACCCTGGGGAAGTGGTGCGATCCAGCCCACCCTGGGGAAGTGGTGCGATCCAGCCCACCCTGGGGAAGTAGTGTGATCCAGCCCACCCTGGGGAAGTAGTGTGATCCAGCCCACCCCGGGGAAGTGGTGCGATCCAGCCCACCCTGGGGAAGTATTGTGATCCAGCCCAACCTGGGGAAGTATTTTGATTCAGCCCAACCTGGGGAAGGGGAAGTGGTATGATCCAGCCCACCCTTGGGAAGTGGTACGATCCAGCCCACGCTGTGGAAGTAGTGTGATCCAGCCCACCCTGGGGAAGTAGTGCGATCCAGCCCACCCTGGGGAAGTATTGTGATCCAGCCCACCCTGGGGAAGGGGAAGTGGTATGAACCAGCCCACACTGGGGAAGTATTGTGATCCAGCCCACCCTGGGGATGGGGAAGGGATATGATCCAGCCCACCCTGGGGAAGTAGTGTGATCTAGCCCACCCTGGGGAAGTGGTGCGATCCAGCCCACCCTAGGGAAGTGGTGCGATCCAGCCCACCCTGGGGAAGTGGTGCGATCCAGCCCACCCTGGGGAAGTAGTGTGATCTAGCCCACCCTGGGGAAGTGGTGCGATTCAGCCCACCCTGGGGAAGTGGTGCGATCCAGCCCAACCTGGGGAAGTGGTGCGATCCAGCCCACTATGGGGAAGTGGTGTGATCCAGCCCACCCTGGGGAAGTAGTGTGATACAGCCCACCCTGGGGAAGTAGTGTGATCCAGCCCACTCTGGGGAAGTGGTGCGATCCAGCCCACCCTGGGGAAGTAGTGTGATCCAGCCCACCCTGGGGAAGTAGTGTGATACAGCCCACCCTGGGGAAGTAGTGTGATCCAGCCCACCCTGGGGAAGGGGAAGTGGTATGAACCAGCCCACCCTGGGGAAGTATTGTGATCCAGCCAACCCTGGGGAAGGGGAAGGGATATGATCCAGCCCACCCTGGGGAAGTAGTGTGATCCAGCCCACCCTGGGGAAGGAGTGTGATCCAGCCCACCCTGGGGAAGTAGTGTGATCCAGCCCACCCTGGGGAAGTATTGTGATCCAGCCCACCCTGGGGAAGGGGAAGGGATATGATCCAGCCCACCCTGGGGAAGTAGTGTGATCTAGCCCACCCTGTTGAAGTGGTGCGATCCAGACCCACCCTGGGGAAGTGGTGCGATCCAGCCCACCCTGGGGAAGTAGTGTGATCCAGCCCACCCTGGGGAAGTAGTGTGATCCAGCCCACCCTGGGGAAGTGGTGCGATCCAGCCCACCCTGGGAAAGTATTGTGATCCAGCCCAAACTGGGGAAGGGGAAGTGGTATGATCCAGCCCACCCTGGGGAAGTAGTGTGATCCAGCCCACCCTGGGGAAGTATTGTGATTCAGCCCAACCTGGGGAAGGGGAAGTGGTATGATCCAGCCCACCCTTGGGAAGTGGTACGATCCAGCCCACCCTGGGGAAGTAGTGTGATCCAGCCCACCCTGGGGAAGTAGTGCGATCCAGCCCACCCTGGGGAAGTATTGTGATCCAGCCCACCCTGGGGAAGGGGAAGTGGTATGAACCAGCCCACCCTGGGGAAGTATTGTGATCCAGCCCACCCTGGGGAAGGGGAAGGGATATGATCCATCCCACCCTGGGGAAGTAGTGTGATCCAGCCCACCCTGGGGAAGTGCTGCGATCCAGCCCACCATGGGGAAGTGGTGCGATCCAGCCCACCCTGGGGAAGTAGTGTGATCCAGCCCACCCTGGGGAAGTAGTGTGATCCAGCGCACCCTGGGGAAGTATTGTGATCCAGCCCAACCTGGGGAAGGGGAAGTGGTATGATCCAGCCCACCCTGGGGAAGTATTGTGATCCAGCCCACCCTGGGGAAGTATTGTGATTCAGCCCAACCTGGGGAAGGGGAAGTGGTATGATCCATCCAACCCTTGGGAAGTGGTACGATCCAGCCCACCCTGGGTAAGTAGTGTGATCCAGCCCACCCTGGGGAAGTAGTGTGATCCAGCCCACCCTGGGGAAGGGGAAGTGGTATGAACCAGCCCACCCTGAGGAAGTATTGTGATCCAGCCAACCCTGGGGAAGGGGAAGGGAAATGATCCAGCCCACCCTGGGGAAGTAGTGTGATCCAGCCCACCCTGAGGAAGGAGTGTGATCCAGCCCACCCTGGGGAAGTAGTGTGATCCAGCCCACCCTGGGGAAGTATTGTGATCCAGCCCACCCTGGGGAAGTGGTGCGATCCAGCCCACCCTGGGGAAGTAGTGTGATCCAGCCCACCCTGGGGAAGTAGTGTGATCCAGCCCACCCTGGGGAAGTGGTGCGATCCAGCCCACCCTGGGGAAGTATTGTGATCCAGCCCAACCTGGGGAAGTATTTTGATTCAGCCCAACCTGGGGAAGGGGAAGTGGTATGATCCAGCCCACCCTTGGGAAGAGGTACGATCCAGCCCACCCTGTGGAAGTAGTGTGATCCAGCCCACCCTGGGGAAGTGGTATGAACCAGCCCACCCTGGTGAAGTGGTGCGATCCAGCCCACCCTGGGGAAGTGGTGCGATCCAGCCCACCCTGGGGAAGTATTGTGATCCAGCCCAACCTGGGGAAGTATTTTGATTCAGCCCAACCTGGGGAAGCGGAAGTGGTATGATCCAGCCCACCCTTGGGAAGAGGTACGATCCAGCCCACCCTGTGGAAGTAGTGTGATCCAGCCCACCCTGGGGAAGTAGTGCGATCCAGCCCACCATGGGGAAGTATTGTGATCCAGCCCACCCTGGGGAAGGGGAAGTGGTATGAACCAGCCCACCCTGGGGAAGTATTGTGATCCAGCCCACCCTGGGGAAGGGGAAGGGATATGATCCAGCCCACCCTGGGGAAGTGGTGCGGTCCAGCCCACCCTGGGGAAGTGGTGCGATCCAGCCCACCCTGGGGAAGTGGTGCGATCCAGCCCACCCTGGGGAAGTAGTGTGATCTAGCCCACCCTGGGGAAGTGGTGCGATCCAGCCCACCGTGGGGAAGTGGTGCGATCCAGCCCACCCTGGGGAAGTGGTGCGATCCAGCCCACTATGGGGAAGTTGTGTGATCCAGCCCACCCTGGGGAAGTAGTGTGATACAGCCCACCCTGGGGAAGTAGTGTGATCCAGCCCACCCTTGGGAAGTGGTGCGATCCAGCCCACCCTGGGGAAGTAGTGTGATCCAGCCCACCCTGGGGAAGTAGTGTGATACAGCCCACCCTGGGGAAGTAGTGTGATCCAGCCCACCCTGGGGAAGGGGAAGTGGTATGAACCAGCCCACCCTGGGGAAGTATTGTGATCCAGCCAACCCTGGGGAAGGGGAAGGGATATGATCCAGCCCACCCTGGGGAAGTAGTGTGATCCAGCCCACCCTGGGGAAGGAGTGTGATCCAGCCCACCCTGGGGAAGTAGTGTGATCCAGCCCACCCTGGGGAAGTATTGTGATCCAGCCCACCCTGGGGAAGGGGAAGGGATATGATCCAGCCCACCCTGGGGAAGTAGTGTGATCTAGCCCACCCTGGGGAAGTGGTGCGATCCAGCCCACCCTGGTGAAGTGGTGCGATCCAGCCCACCCTTGGGAAGTGGTGCTATCCAGCCCACCCTGGGGAAGTAGTGTAATCCAGCCCACCCTGGGGAAGTAGTGTGATCCAGCCCACCCTGGGGAAGTGGTGCGATCCAGCCCACCCTGGGGAAGTATTGTGATCCAGCCCAAATTGGGGAAGGGGAAGTGGTATGATCCAGCCCACCCTGGGGAAGTAGTGTGATCCTGCCCACCCTGGGGAAGTATTGTGATTCAGCCCAACCTGGGGAAGGGGAAGTGGTATGATCCAGCCCACCCTTGGGAAGTGGTACGATCCAGCCCACCCTGGGTAAGTAGTGTGATCCAGCCCAGCCTGGGGAAGTAGTGCGATCCAGCCCACCCTGGGGAAGTAGTGCGATCCAGCCCACCCCGGGGAAGTATTGTGATCCAGCCCACCCTGGGGAAGGGGAAGTGGTATGAACCAGCCCACCCTGGGGAAGTATTGTGATCCAGCCCACCCTGGGGAAGGGGAAGGGATATGATCCAGCCCACCCTGGGGAAGTAGTGTGATCTAGCCCACCCTGGGGAAGTGGTGCGATCCAGCCCACCCTGGGGAAGTGGTGCGATCCAGCCCACCCTGGGGAAGTTGTGCGATCCAGCCCACTATGGGGAAGTTGTGTGATCCAGCCCACCCTGGGGAAGTAGTATGATACAGCCCACCCTGGGGAATTAGTGTGATCCAGCCCACCCTGGGGAAGTGGTGCTATCGAGCCCACCCTGGGGAAGTAGTGTGATCCAGCCCACCCTGGGGAAGTAGTGTAATACAGCCCACCCTGGGGAAGTAGTGTGATCCCGCCCACCCTGGGGAAGTAGTGTGATCCAGCCCACCCTGGGGAAGTAGTGTGATCCAGCCCACCCTGGGGGAGTACTGTGATCCAGCCCACCCTGGGGAATTATTGTGATACAGCCCACCCTGGGGAAGTAGTGTGATCCAGCCCACCCTGGCGAAGTGGTGTGATCCAGCCCACCCTGGGGAATTAGTGTGATCCAGCCCACCCTGGGGAAGTAGTGTGATCCAGCCCACCCTGGGGAAGTAGTGTGATCCAGCCCACCCTGGGGAAGGGGAAGTGGTATGAACCAGCCCACCCTGGGGAAGTATTGTGATCCAGCCAACCCTGGGGAAGGGGAAGTGGTATGATCCAGCCCACCCTGGGGAAGTATTGTGATCCAGCCCACCCTGGGGAAGTATTGTGATTCAGCCCAACCTGGGGAAGGGGAAGTGGTATGATCCAGCCAACCCTTGGGAAGTGGTACGATCCAGCCCACCCTGGGTAAGTAGTGTGATCCAGCCCACCCTGGGGAAGTAGTGTGATCCAGCCCACCCTGGGGAAGGGGAAGTGGTATGAACCAGCCCACCCTGGGGAAGTATTGTGATCCAGCCAACCCTGGGGAAGGGGAAGGGATATGATCCAGCCCACCCTGGGGAAGTAGTGTGATCCAGCCCACCCTGGGGAAGGAGTGTGATCCAGCCCACCCTGGGGAAGTAGTGTGATCCAGCCCACCCTGGGGAAGTATTGTGATCCAGCCCACCCTGGGGAAGTGGTGCGATCCAGCCCACCCTGGGGAAGTGGTGCGATCCAGCCCACCCTGGGGAAGTAGTGTGATCCAGCCCACCCTGGGGAAGTAGTGTGATCCAGCCCACCCTGGGGAAGGAGTGTGATCCAGCCCACCCTGGGGAAGTAGTGTGATCCAGCCCACCCTGGGGAAGTATTGTGATCCAGCCAACCCTGGGGAAGGGGAAGGGATATGATCCAGCCCACCCTGGGGAAGTAGTGTGATCCAGCCCACCCTGGGGAAGGAGTGTGATCCAGCCCACCCTGGGGAAGTAGTGTGATCCAGCCCACCCTGGGGAAGTATTGTGATCCAGCCCACCCTGGGGAAGTGGTGCGATCCAGCCCACCCTGGGGAAGTGGTGCGATCCAGCCCACCCTGGGGAAGTAGTGTGATCCAGCCCACCCTGGGGAAGTAGTGTGATCCAGCCCACCCCGGGGAAGTGGTGCGATCCAGCCCACCCTGGGGAAGTATTGTGATCCAGCCCAACCTGGGGAAGTATTTTGATTCAGCCCAACCTGGGGAAGGGGAAGTGGTATGATCCAGCCCACCCTTGGGAAGTGGTACGATCCAGCCCACGCTGTGGAAGTAGTGTGATCCAGCCCACCCTGGGGAAGTAGTGCGATCCAGCCCACCCTGGGGAAGTATTGTGATCCAGCCCACCCTGGGGAAGGGGAAGTGGTATGAACCAGCCCACACTGGGGAAGTATTGTGATCCAGCCCACCCTGGGGATGGGGAAGGGATATGATCCAGCCCACCCTGGGGAAGTAGTGTGATCTAGCCCACCCTGGGGAAGTGGTGCGATCCAGCCCACCCTAGGGAAGTGGTGCGATCCAGCCCACCCTGGGGAAGTGGTGCGATCCAGCCCACCCTGGGGAAGTAGTGTGATCTAGCCCACCCTGGGGAAGTGGTGCGATTCAGCCCACCCTGGGGAAGTGGTGCGATCCAGCCCAACCTGGGGAAGTGGTGCGATCCAGCCCACTATGGGGAAGTGGTGTGATCCAGCCCACCCTGGGGAAGTAGTGTGATACAGCCCACCCTGGGGAAGTAGTGTGATCCAGCCCACTCTGGGGAAGTGGTGCGATCCAGCCCACCCTGGGGAAGTAGTGTGATCCAGCCCACCCTGGGGAAGTAGTGTGATACAGCCCACCCTGGGGAAGTAGTGTGATCCAGCCCACCCTGGGGAAGGGGAAGTGGTATGAACCAGCCCACCCTGGGGAAGTATTGTGATCCAGCCAACCCTGGGGAAGGGGAAGGGATATGATCCAGCCCACCCTGGGGAAGTAGTGTGATCCAGCCCACCCTGGGGAAGGAGTGTGATCCAGCCCACCCTGGGGAAGTAGTGTGATCCAGCCCACCCTGGGGAAGTATTGTGATCCAGCCCACCCTGGGGAAGGGGAAGGGATATGATCCAGCCCACCCTGGGGAAGTAGTGTGATCTAGCCCACCCTGTTGAAGTGGTGCGATCCAGACCCACCCTGGGGAAGTGGTGCGATCCAGCCCACCCTGGGGAAGTAGTGTGATCCAGCCCACCCTGGGGAAGTAGTGTGATCCAGCCCACCCTGGGGAAGTGGTGCGATCCAGCCCACCCTGGGAAAGTATTGTGATCCAGCCCAAACTGGGGAAGGGGAAGTGGTATGATCCAGCCCACCCTGGGGAAGTAGTGTGATCCAGCCCACCCTGGGGAAGTATTGTGATTCAGCCCAACCTGGGGAAGGGGAAGTGGTATGATCCAGCCCACCCTTGGGAAGTGGTACGATCCAGCCCACCCTGGGGAAGTAGTGTGATCCAGCCCACCCTGGGGAAGTAGTGCGATCCAGCCCACCCTGGGGAAGTATTGTGATCCAGCCCACCCTGGGGAAGGGGAAGTGGTATGAACCAGCCCACCCTGGGGAAGTATTGTGATCCAGCCCACCCTGGGGAAGGGGAAGGGATATGATCCAGCCCACCCTGGGGAAGTAGTGTGATATAGCCCACCCTGGGGAAGTGGTGCGATCCAGCCCACTCTGGGGAAGTGGTGCGATCCAGCCCACCCTGGGGAAGTTGTGCGATCCAGCCCACTATGGGGAAGTTGTGTGATCCATCCCACCCTGGGGAAGTAGTGTGATACAGCCCACCCTGGGGAAGTAGTGTGATCCAGCCCACCCTGGGGAAGTGGTGCGATCCAGCCCACCCTGGGGAAGTAGTGTGATCCAGCCCACCCTGGGGAAGTAGTGTAATACAGCCCACCCTGGGGAAGTAGTGTGATCCAGCCCACCCTGGGGAAGTAGTGTGATCCAGCCCACCCTGGGGAAGTAGTGTGATCCAGCCCACCCTGGGGGAGTACTGTGATCCAGCCCACCCTGGGGAATTATTGTGATACAGCCCACCCTGGGGAAGTAGTGTGATCCAGCCCACCCTGGGGAAGTAGTGTGATCCAGCCCACCCTGGGGAAGTAGTGTGATCCAGCCCACCCTGGGGAAGTAGTGTGATCCAGCCCACCCTGGGGAAGTAGTGTGATCCAGCCCACCCTGGGGAAGGACTGTGATCCAGCCCACCCTGGGGAAGTAGTGTGATCCAGCCCACCCTGGGGAAGTAGTGTGATCCAGCCCACCCTGGGGAAGTGGTGCGATCCAGCCCACCCTGGGGAAGTATTGTGATCCAGCCCAAACTGGGGAAGGGGAAGTGGTATGATCCAGCCCACCCTGGGGAAGTAGTGTGATCCAGCCCACCCTGGGGAAGTATTGTGATTCAGCCCAACCTGGGGAAGGGGAAGTGGTATGATCCAGCCCACCCTTGGGAAGTGGTACGATCCAGCCCACCCTGGGGAAGTAGTGTGATCCAGCCCACCCTGGGGAAGTAGTGCGATCCAGCCCACCCTGGGGAAGTATTGTGATCCAGCCCACCCTGGGGAAGGGGAAGTGGTATGAACCAGCCCACCCTGGGGAAGTATTGTGATCGAGCACACCCTGGGGAAGGGGAAGGGATATGATCCAGCCCACCCTGGGGAAGTAGTGTGATATATGAATATGTATGATATATGTATGAAATGCTATGCACTCTGGGAGTTCAGCAGGAATGACACGGAGCATCACTTAGAGGTGAAAGAGAGTATGTGAGATCACAGAGGAAATACTGTGAATATGCTGCATTTCTGCTATTGATTAAAAGTCTTGAGGTCATACTTAAAAAGTGGCTGAGATTACATGATAAGTTAATGATAAGTTCCAAGATCGCATAGCAGTTCAGACGTCTTTTGTCCTCGTCTTGTCGTGTCCTGTATATATATATATTTACAACTTTTTTCACATACATTTTATTTTTATTTTCCATCAACTCATCTTCTAAACACTCTCCTGCAACCTGCCTCACCAATTTATATTTATAAAAAAGTATTATTTACCTCAGATCTGCAATCCTTCAGGAAGCTAGCCAGAAACTCCAGGAGGCTGGCCAGAAACTAGCCAGAAGCTAGCCAGGAGCTAGCCCAGAAGCTAATCAGAAGCTAACCACGGTTTGTGGTCATCGGCTGTCCTTTAGTTCGAAAATCTATCGAAAATCTATCGCCAGTTTTGTACGGCGCAGCGCGGCTCGGAACGGAACATACCGGACCAATTTTTCTCTCCATGTCCCTGGATTTCAACTGCTCTCTGGACATTCATACCCGGATCTCACAGCTAGCTAGCTGCTATCCGTGTGACAGTCGGCTTTCGTCGATTCCGGAGCAAACATCGATTGTTCCGGTGCTAGCCAGCTCCGTCAATCACGCCTGAGTTCCATCATTCACTCCTGGGCTGCAGTCACCTATCCGGACCCGTTTCACTGCCTACGCGGAGCCCCACCGGGCCTTCACAACCGGACTGCCGACGTTATCTACCTGAAGGAGATCCGGCTGGCTCCTCTGTCGCGACGTTACCGGAACGCCCATCTGCGGCCCGCTAACCGTTAGCTGTCTTTCCGGCTGCTATCTGAATAGACAATCGGACAATTTATTTATTTGAATTATTATGTTTTCTTCTCGGGCCTCTATAACTATATCTATTGTTCTTATTTTTGTTGTTGTGTGATTTGGATTAATCCCCTCTACCACACGGAACCCCACTAATCTACTGACCGAACGCAAGAGGTGGCTAACAACAGACTCCATCCTATGCTAGCTTGCTACCGGTTGGCTTGGCTAGCTGTCTAAATCGCCGTGACCCTAAACCAACCTCTCCACTCACTGGACCCTTTTGATCACTCGACTGAGCATGCCTCTCCTTAATGTCAATATGTCTTGTCCATTGCTGTTCTGGTTAGTGTTTATTGGCTTATTTCACTGTAGAGCCTCTAGTCCTGCTCACTATACCTTATCCAACCTATTAGTTCCACCACCCACACATGCAATGACATCTCCTGGTTTCAATGATGTTTCTAGAGACAATATCTCTCTCTTCATCACTCAATACCTAGGTTTACCTCCACTGTATTCACATCCTACCTTACCTTTGTCTGTACATTATACCTTGATGCTATTTTATCGCCCCCAGAAACCTCCTTTTACTGTCATGTTGTCTTGTCTCTGTCCTTTCCCTTCACCCTGTCTCCCTCTGCTGGTCGTGTTAGGTTACCTTTTCTCCCCCGCTTTCCCCCAGCTGTCCCTTGTCTCCTCTAACTACCCATTCACCCCGTTCCCCACCTGTTCCCTTTTTTCCCTCTGATTAGGTCCCTATATCTCTCTCTGTTTCTGCTCCTGTCCTTGTCGGATTCTTGTTTGTTTGTTTGTGTTTCATGCCTGAGCCAGACTATCGTCATGTTTGCTGTAACCTTGTCCTGTCCTGTCGGAATCTGCCGGTCTATCTGAGCCTACCTATGTTTGGTTATTAAAGAAGCTCTGTTTAAGTTAGTTCGCTTTTGGGTCCTCATTTACTCACCATAACAGAAGAATCCGACCAAGAATGGACCCAGCGACTTCGGATCCTCTCCACTCAGCCGTCGAGATCCAGGGAGCGATGCTAGGCAGACACAAGCAGGAATTGTCTGCTGCTCGACATGCCGTTGAGACCCTGGCCACCCAAGTCTCCAACCTCACAGAACAGGTTCACCATCTCCGCCTCGATCCACCGGCCACTTCCAGGGCTTTCGAATCTCCGGAGCCCAGAATCAATAACCCGCCGTGTTACTCTGGGGAGCCCACTGAATGCCGCTCGTTCCTCACCCAGTGTGATATTGTGTTTTCTCTCCAGCCCAACACTTACTCCAGGAGCACTGCTCGTGTCGCCTACGTCATATCTCTCCTTATTGGACGGGCTCGTGAGTGGGGCACGGCAATCTGGGAGGCAAGGGCTGAGTGTACTAACCAGTATCAAGACTTTAAGGAGGAGATGATACGGGTTTTTGATCGATCTGTTTTTGGGGAGGAGGCTTCCAGGGCCCTGTCTTCCCTATGTCAAGGCAATCGATCCATAACAGACTACTCTATTGAGTTTCGCACTCTTGCTGTCTCCAGTGGCTGGAATGAGCCGGCCTTGCTCGCTCGTCTTCTGGAGGGTTTCCGCGCAGAGGTAAAGGATGAGATTCTCTCCCGGGAGGTTCCTTCCAGCGTGGATTCCTTGATTGAACTCGCTATTCGCATTGAGCGACGGGTTGATCTTCGTCACCGAGCTCGTGGAAAGGAGCTCGCGCTCTCCGTCGCCTCCCTCTCCGCATCACTACCATCTTCCTCTGCCGGCTCGGGTGCTGAGCCCATGCAGCTGGGAGGTATCCGCATCTCTACTGAGGAGAGGGAACGGAGAATCACCAACCGCCTCTGTCTCTATTGCGGTTCCGCTGGTCATTTTGTCACTTCATGTCCAGTAAAAGGCCAGAGCTCGTCAGTAAGCGGAGGGCTACTGGTGAGCGCTACTACTCCTGTCTCTCCTTCAAGATCCTGCACTACCTTGTCGGTCCATCTACGCTGGACCGGTTCGTCAGCTTCCTGCAGTGCCTTAATAGACTCTGGGGCGGAGGGCTGTTTTATGGACGAGACCTGGGCTCGGGAACATGACATTCCTCTCAGACAGTTAAAGGATCCCACGGCCTTGTTCGCCCTGGATGGTAGTCCTCTCCCCAGGATTCAGCGTGAGACGCTACCTTTAACCCTCACTGTTTCTGGTAATCATAGTGAAACCATTTCTTTTTTAATTTTTCGTTCACCTTTTACACCTGTTGTTTTGGGCCATCCCTGGCTAGTTTGTCATAATCCTTCCATTAATTGGTCTAGTAATTCTATCCTCTCCTGGAACGTCTCTTGTCATGTGAAATGTTTAATGTCTGCTATCCCTCCTGTTTCCTCTGTCTCTTCTTCACAGGAGGAGCCTGGTGATTTGACAGGGGTGCCGGAGGAATATCACGATCTGCGCACGGTGTTCAGTCGGTCCAGGGCCACCTCTCTTCCTCCACACCGGTCGTATGATTGTAGTATTGATCTCCTTCCGGGAACCACCCCCCCCCGGGGTAGACTATACTCTCTGTCGGCTCCCGAACGTAAGGCTCTCGAAGATTATTTGTCTGTAGCTCTTGACGCCGGTACCATAGTCCCCTCCTCCTCTCCCGCCGGAGCGGGGGTTTTTTTTGTCAAGAAGAAGGACGGGTCTCTGCGTCCCTGCATAGATTATCGAGGGCTGAATGACATAACAGTGAAGAATCGTTATCCGCTTCCTCTTATGTCTTCAGCCTTCGAGATCCTGCAGGGAGCCAGGTTTTTCACTAAGTTGGACCTTCGTAACGCTTACCATCTCGTGCGCATCAGGGAGGGGGACGAGTGGAAGACGGCGTTTAACACTCCGTTAGGGCACTTTGAATACCGGGTTCTTCCTTTCGGCCTCGCTAACGCTCCAGCTGTCTTTCAGGCATTAGTCAATGATGTCCTGAGAGACATGCTGAACATCTTTGTTTTCGTTTACCTTGACGATATCCTGATTTTTTCACCGTCACTCCAGATTCATGTTCAGCACGTTCGACGTGTCCTCCAGCGCCTTTTAGAGAATTGTCTTTTTGTGAAGGCTGAGAAGTGCACTTTTCATGCCTCCTCCGTCACATTTCTCGGTTCTGTTATTTCCGCTGAAGGCATTAAGATGGATCCCGCTAAGGTCCAAGCTGTCATTGATTGGCCCGTCCCTAAGTCACGCGTCGAGCTGCAGCGCTTTCTCGGCTTCGCGAACTTCTATCGTCGTTTCATCCGTAATTTCGGTCAGGTGGCAGCTCCTCTCACAGCCCTTACTTCTGTCAAGACGTGCTTTAAGTGGTCCGTTTCCGCCCAGGGAGCTTTTGATCTCCTCAAGAATCGTTTTACATCCGCTCCTATCCTTGTTACACCTGACGTCTCTAGACAGTTCGTTGTCGAGGTTGACGCGTCAGAGGTGGGAGTGGGAGCCATCCTTTCTCAGCGCTCCCTCTCTGACGACAAGGTCCACCCATGCGCGTATTTTTCTCATCGCCTGTCGCCGTCGGAACGTAACTATGATGTGGGTAACCGCGAACTGCTCGCCATCCGGTTAGCCCTAGGCGAATGGCGACAGTGGTTGGAGGGGGCGACCGTTCCTTTTGTCGTTTGGACTGACCATAGGAACCTTGAGTACATCCGTTCTGCCAAACGACTTAATGCGCGTCAGGCGCGTTGGGCGCTGTTTTTCGCTCGTTTCGAGTTCGTGATTTCTTATCGTCCGGGCTCTAAGAACACCAAGCCTGATGCTTTGTCTCGTCTCTTCAGTTCTTCAGTAGCCTCCACTGACCCCGAGGGGATTCTCCCTGAGGGGCGTGTTGTCGGGTTGACTGTCTGGGGAATTGAGAGGCAGGTAAAGCAAGCACTCACTCAAACTCCGTCGCCGCGCGCTTGTCCTAGGAACCTTCTTTTCGTTCCCGTTCCTACTCGTCTGGCCGTTCTTCAGTGGGCTCACTCTGCCAAGTTAGCCGGCCACCCTGGCGTTCGGGGTACGCTTGCTTCCATTCGCCAGCGTTTCTGGTGGCCCACCCGGGAGCATGACACGCGTCGTTTCGTGGCTGCTTGTTCGGTCTGCGCGCAGACTAAGTCCGGTAACTCTCCTCCTGCCGGCCGTCTCAGGCCGCTTCCTATTCCCTCTCGACCGTGGTCTCACATCGCCTTAGATTTTGTCACCGGACTGCCTTCGTCAGCGGGGAAGACTGTTATTCTTACGGTTGTCGATAGGTTCTCTAAGGCGGCTCATTTCATTCCCCTTGCTAAGCTTCCTTCTGCTAAAGAGACGGCACAAATCATCATCGAGAATGTTTTCAGAATTCATGGCCTTCCGTCAGACGTCGTTTCGGACAGAGGTCCGCAATTCACGTCTCAATTTTGGAGGGAGTTTTGCCGTTTGATTGGGGCTTCCGTCAGTCTCTCTTCCGGCTTTCACCCCCAGTCTAACGGTCAAGCAGAACGGGCCAATCAGACTATTGGTCGCATCTTACGCAGTCTTTCTTTTCGCAACCCTGCGTCTTGGTCAGAACAGCTCCCCTGGGCAGAATACGCCCACAACTCGCTTCCTTCGTCTGCGACCGGGCTATCTCCTTTTCAGAGTAGCCTCGGGTACCAGCCTCCGTTGTTCTCATCTCAGTTCGCCGAGTCCAGCGTCCCCTCCGCTCAGGCTTTTGTCCAACGTTGCGAGCGCACCTGGAAGAGGGTCAGGTCTGCACTTTGCCGTTATAGGGCGCAGACTGTGAGAGCTGCTAATAAGCGTAGAACTAAGAGCCCTAGGTATTGTCGCGGTCAGAGAGTTTGGCTCTCCACTCAGAACCTTCCCCTTAAGACGGCTTCTCGCAAGTTGACCCCGCGGTTCATTGGTCCATTCCGTATCTCTCAGGTCATTAATCCTGTCGCAGTGCGACTTCTTCTTCCGCGATATCTTCGTCGCGTCCACCCGGTCTTCCATGTCTCCTGTGTTAAGCCCGTTCTTCGCGCCCCCGCTCGTCTTTCCCCCCCCCCCCCCCATCCTTGTCCAGGGCGCACCTATCTACAGGGTCCGTAAGATCTTGGACATGCGTCCTCGGGGCCGTGGTCATCAGTACCTAGTTGACTGGGAGGGGTACGGTCCTGAGGAGAGGAGTTGGGTTCCCTCTCGGGACGTGCTGGACCGTGCGCTGATTGATGATTTCCTCCGTTGCCGCCAGGTTTCCTCCTCGAGTGCGCCAGGAGGCGCTCGGTGAGTGGGGGGGTACTGTCATGTTGTCTTGTCTCTGTCCTTTCCCTTCACCCTGTCTCCCTCTGCTGGTCGTGTTAGGTTACCTTTTCTCCCCCGCTTTCCCCCAGCTGTCCCTTGTCTCCTCTAACTACCCATTCACCCCGTTCCCCACCTGTTCCCTTTTTTCCCTCTGATTAGGTCCCTATATCTCTCTCTGTTTCTGCTCCTGTCCTTGTCGGATTCTTGTTTGTTTGTTTGTGTTTCATGCCTGAGCCAGACTATCGTCATGTTTGCTGTAACCTTGTCCTGTCCTGTCGGAATCTGCCGGTCTATCTGAGCCTACCTATGTTTGGTTATTAAAGAAGCTCTGTTTAAGTTAGTTCGCTTTTGGGTCCTCATTTACTCACCATAACATTTACTCTCTGTTCCAGACGTTCTAGACGACCAATTCTTATTGTTTTTAGTCGCACCCTTATTCTACTCCTCCTATGTTCCTCTGGCGATGTAGAGGTGAATCCAGGCCCTGCAGTGCCTAGTTCCACTCCTATTCCCCAGGCGCTCTCTTTTGACGACTTCTGTAACCGTAATAGCCTTGGTTTCATGCATGTTAACATTAGAAGCCTCCTCCCTAAGTTTGTTCTATTCACTGCTTTAGCACACTCTGCCAACCCGGATGTTCTAGCTGTGTCTGAATCCTGGCTTAGGAAGACCACCAAAAATTCAGACATTTTAATTCCAAACTACAACATTTTCAGACAAGATAGAACTGCCAAAGGGGGCGGTGTTGCAATTTACTGCAAAGATAGCCTGCAGAGTTCTGTCCTACTATCCAGGTCTGTACCCAAACAATTTGAACTTCTACTTTTAAAAATCCACCTTTCTAAAAACAAGTCTCTCACCGTTGCCGCCTGCTATAGACCACCCTCTGCCCCCAGCTGTGCTCTGGACACCATATGTGAACTGATTGCCCCCCATCTATCTTCAGAGCTCGTGCTGCTAGGCGACCTAAACTGGAACATGCTTAACACCCCAGCCATCCTACAATCTAAACTTGATGCCCTCAATCTCACACAAATGATCAATGAACCTACCAGGTACCTCCCCAAAGCCTTAAACACGGGCACCCTCATAGATATCATCCTAACCAACTTCCCCTCTAAATACACCTCTGCTGTCTTCAACCAAGATCTCAGCGATCACTGCCTCATTGCCTGCATCCGTAATGGGTCAGCGGTCAAACGACCTCCTCTCATCACTGTAAAACGCTCCCTGAAACACTTCAGCGAGCAGGCCTTTCTAATCGACCTGGCCGGGGTATCCTGGAAGGATATTGACCTCATCCCGTCAGTAGAGGATGCCTGGATATTTTTTAAAAATGCCTTCCTAACCATCTTAAATAAACATGCCCCATTCAAGAAATTTAGAACCAGGAACAGATATAGCCCTTGGTTCTCCCCAGACCTGACTGCCCTTAATCAACACAAAAACGTCCTATGGCGTTCTGCATTAGCATCGAACAGCCCCCGTGATATGCAGCTGTTCAGGGAAGCTAGAAACCATTATACACAGGCAGTTAGAAAAGCCAAGGCTAGCTTTTTCAAGCAGAAATTTGCTTCTTGCAACACTAACTCAAAAAAGTTCTGGGACACTGTAAAGTCCATGGAGAATAAGAACACCTCCTCCCAGCTGCCCACTGCACTGAAGATAGGAAACACTGTCACCACTGATAAATCCACCATAATTGAAAATTTCAATAAGCATTTTTCTACTGCTGGCCATGCTTTCCACCTGGCTACTCCTACCCCTGTCAACAGCACTGCACCCCCAACAGCAACTCGCCCAAGCCTTCCCCATTTCTCCTTCTCCCAAATCCATTCAGCTGATGTTCTGAAAGAGCTGCAAAATCTGGACCCCTACAAATCAGCCGGGCTAGACAATCTGGACCCTTTCTTTCTAAAATTATCTGCCGAAATTGTTGCCACCCCTATTACTAGCCTGTTCAACCTCTCTTTCGTGTCGTCTGAGATTCCCAAAGATTGGAAAGCAGCTGCGGTCATCCCCCTCTTCAAAGGGGGGGACACTCTTGACCCAAACTGCTACAGACCTATATCTATCCTACCATGCCTTTCTAAGGTCTTCGAAAGCCAAGTCAACAAACAGATTACCGACCATTTTGAATCTCACCATACCTTCTCTGCTATGCAATCTGGTTTCAGAGCTGGTCATGGGTGCACCTCAGCCACGCTCAAGGTCCTAAACGATATCTTAACCGCCATCGATAAGAAACATTACTGTGCAGCCGTATTCATTGATCTGGCCAAGGCTTTCGACTCTGTCAATCACCACATCCTCATCGGCAGACTCAACAGCCTTGGTTTCTCAAATGATTGCCTCGCCTGGTTCACCAACTACTTCTCTGATAGAGTTCAGTGTGTCAAATCTGAGGGTCTGTTATCCGGACCTCTGGCAGTCTCTATGGGGGTGCCACAGGGTTCAATTCTTGGACCGACTCTCTTCTCTGTATACATCAATGAGGTCGCTCTTGCTGCTGGTGAGTCTCTGATCCACCTCTACGCAGACGACACCATTCTGTATACTTCCGGCCCTTCTTTGGACACTGTGTTAACAACCCTCCAGGCAAGCTTCAATGCCATACAACTCTCCTTCCGTGGCTTCCAACTGCTCTTAAATACAAGTAAAACTAAATGCATGCTCTTCAACCGATCACTACCTGCACCTACCCGCCTGTCCAACATCACTACTCTGGACGGCTCTGACTTAGAATACGTGGACAACTACAAATACTTAGGTGTCTGGTTAGACTGTAAACTCTCCTTCCAGACCCATATCAAACATCTCCAATCCAAAGTTAAATCTAGAATTGGCTTCCTATTTCGCAACAAAGCATCCTTCACTCATGCTGCCAAACATACCCTTGTAAAACTGACCATCCTACCAATCCTCGACTTTGGCGATGTAATTTACAAAATAGCCTCCAATACCCTACTCAACAAACTGGATGCAGTCTATCACAGTGCAATCCGTTTTGTCACCAAAGCCCCATACACTACCCACCATTGCGACCTGTACGCTCTCGTTGGCTGGCCCTCGCTTCATACTCGTCGCCAAACCCACTGGCTCCATGTCATCTACAAGACCCTGCTAGGTAAAGTCCCCCCTTATCTCAGCTCGCTGGTCACCATAGCATCTCCCACCTGTAGCACACGCTCCAGCAGGTATATCTCTCTAGTCACCCCCAAAACCAATTCTTTCTTTGGCCGCCTCTCTTTCCAGTTCTCTGCTGCCAATGACTGGAACGAACTACAAAAATCTCTGAAACTGGAAACACTTATCTCCCTCACTAGCTTTAAGCACCAACTGTCAGAGCAGCTCACAGATTACTGCACCTGTACATAGCCCACATATAATTTAGCCCTATCAACTACCTCTTTCCCAACTGTATTTAATTTATTTATTTATTTTGCTCCTTTGCACCCCATTATTTTTATTTCTACTTTGCACATTCTTCCATTGCAAAACTACCATTCCAGTGTTTTACTTGCTATATTGTATTTACCTTGCCACCAAGGCCTTTTTTTGCCTTTACCTCCCTTCTCACCTCATTTGCTCACATTGTATATAGACTTGTTTATACTTTATTATTGACTGTATGTTTGTTTTACTCCATGTGTAACTCTGTGTTGTTGTATCTGTCGAACTGCTTTGCTTTATCTTGGCCAGGTCGCAATTGTAAATGAGAACTTGTTCTAAACTTGCCTACCTGGTTAAATAAAGGTAAAATAAATAAAATAAAATAAAAATAAATAAATATAGCCCACCCTGGGGAAGTGGTGCGATCCAGCCCACCCTGGGGAAGTGGTGCGATCCAGCCCACCCTGGGGAAGTTGTGCGATCCAGCCCACTATGGGGAAGTTGTGTGATCCATCCCACCCTGGGGAAGTAGTGTGATACAGCCCACCCTGGGGAAGTAGTGTGATCCAGCCCACCCTGGGGAAGTAGTGTGATCCAGCCCACCCTGGGGAAGTAGTGTGATCCAGCCCACCCTGGGGAAGTAGTGTGATCCAGCCCACCCTGGGGGAGTACTGTGATCCAGCCCACCCTGGGGAATTATTGTGATACAGCCCACCCTGGGGAAGTAGTGTGATCCAGCCCACCCTGGGGAAGTAGTGTGTTCCAGCCCACCCTGGGGAAGTAGTGTGATCCAGCCCACCCTGGGGAAGTAGTGTGATCCAGCCCACCCTGGGGAAGTAGTGTGATCCAGCCCAACCTGGGGAAGGAGTGTGATCCAGCCCACCCTGGGGAAGTAGTGTGATCCAGCCCACCCTGGGAAAGTATTGTGATCCAGCCCACCCTGGGGAAGGGGAAGGGACATGATCCAGCCCACCCTGGGGAAGTAGTGTGATCTAGCCCACCCTGGGGAAGTAGTGTGATCCAGCCCACCCTGGGGAAGTGGTGCGATCCAGTCCACCCCGGGGAAGTAGTGTGATCCAGCGCACCCTGGGGAAGTATTGTGATCCAGCCCAACCTGGGGAAGGGGAAGTGGTACGATCCAGCCCACCCGGGGTAAGTAGTGTGATCCAGCCCACCCTGGGGAAGTAGTGTGATCCAGCCCACCCTGGGGAAGTATTGTGATCCAGCCCACCCTGGGGAAGGGGAAGTGGTATGAACCAGCCCACCCTGGGGAAGTATTGTGATCCAGCCCACCCTGGGGAAGGGGAAGGGATATGATCCAGCCCACCCTGGGGAAGTAGTGTGATCTAGCCCACCCTTGGGAAGTGGTGTGATCCAGCCCACCCTGGGGAAGTAGTTTGATCCAGCCCACCCTGGGGAAGTAGTGTGATCCAACACCCTGGGGAAGTGGTGCGATCCAGCCCACCCTGGGGAAGTATTGTGATCCAGCCCAACCTGGGGAAGGGGAAGTGGTATGATCCAGCCCACCCTGGGGAAGTAGTGTGATCCAGCCCACCCTGGGGAAGTATTGTGATCCAGCCCACCCTGGGGAAGTAGTTTGATCCAGCCCACCCTGGGGAAGTAGTGTGATCCAGCCCACCCTGGGGAAGTGGTGCGATCCAGCCCACCCTGCGGAAGTATTGTGATCCAGCCCAACCTGGGGAAGGGGAAGTGGTATGATCCAGCCCACCCTTGGGAAGTTGTACGATCCAGCCCACCCTGGGGAAGTAGTGTGATCCAGCCCACCCTGGGGAAGTAGTGCGATCCAGCCCACCCTGGGGAAGTATTGTGATCCAGCCCACCCTGGGGAAGGGGAAGTGGTATGAACCAGCCCACCCTGGGGAAGTATTGTGATCCAGCCCACCCTGGGGAAGGGGAAGGGATATGATCCAGCCCACCCTGGTGAAGTGGTGCGATCCAGCCCACCCTGGGGAAGTAGTGTGATCCAACCCACCCTGGGGAAGTAGTGTGATCCAGCCCACCCTGGGGAAGTGGTGCGATCCAGCCCACCCTGGGGAAGTCGTGCGATCCAGCCCACCCTTAGGAAGTAGTGTGATCCAGCCCACCCTGGGGAAGTAGTGTGATCCAGCCCACCCTGGGGAAGTAGTGTGAACCAGCCCACCCTGGGGAATTACTGTGATCCAGCCCACCCTGGGGAAGTAGTGTGATCCAGCCCACCCTGGGGAAGTAGTGTTATCCAGCCCACCCTGGGGAAGGAGTGTGATCCAGCCCACCCTGGGGAAGTAGTGTGATCCAGCCCACCCTGGGAAAGGGGAAGTGGTATGATCCAGCCCACCCTGGGGAAGTAGTGTGATCCAGCCCACCCTGGGGAAGTATTGTGATTCAGCCTAACCTGGGGAAGGGGAAGTGGTATGATCCAGCCCACCCTTGGGAAGTGGTACGATCCAGCCCACCCTGGGTAAGTAGTGTGATCCAGCCCACCCTGGGGAAGTAGTGCGATCCAGCCCACCCTGGGGAAGTATTGTGATCCAGCCCACCCTGGGGAAGGGGAAGTGGTATTTACCAGCCCACCCTGGGGAAGTATTGTGATCCAGCCCACCCTGGGGAAGGGGAAGGGATATGATCCAGCCCACCCTGGCGAAGTGGTGCGATCCAGCCCACCCTGGGGAAGTAGTGTGATCCAACCCACCCTGGGGAAGTAGTGTGATCCAGCCCACCCTGGGGAAGTGGTGCGATCCAGCCCACCCTGGGGAAGTCGTGCGATCCAGCCCACCCTTAGGAAGTAGTGTGATCCAGCCCACCCTGGGGAAGTAGTGTGATCCAGCCCACCCTGGGGAAGTAGTGTGAACCAGCCCACCCTGGGGAATTAGTGTGATCCAGCCCACCCTGGGGAAGTAGTGTGATCCAGCCCACCCTGGGGAAGTAGTGTTATCCAGCCCACCCTGGGGAAGGAGTGTGATCCAGCCCACCCTGGGGAAGTAGTGTGATCCAGCCCACCCTGGGGAAGTATTGTGATCCAGCCCACCCTGGGGAAGTAGTGTGATCTAGTCTACCCTGGGGAAGTGGTGCGACCCAGCCCACCCTGGTGAAGTGGTGCGATCCAGCCCACTCTGGGGAAGTAGTGTGATCCAACCCACCCTGGGGAAGTAGTGTGATCCAGCCCACCCTGGGGAAGTGGTGCGATCCAGCCCACCCTGGGGAAGTCGTGCGATCCAGCCCACCCTTGGGAAGTAGTGTGATCCAGCCCACCCTGGGGAAGTAGTGTGATTCAGCCCACCCTGGGGAAGTAGTGTGATCCAGCCCACCCTGGGGAAGTGGTGCGATCCAGTCCACCCTGGGGAAGTAGTGTGATCCAGCGCACCCTGGGGAAGTATTGTGATCCAGCCCAACCTGGGAAAGGGGAAGTGGTATGATCCAGCCCACCCTGGGGAAGTAGTGTGATCCAGCCCACCCTGGGGAAGTATTGTGATTCAGCCCAACCTGGGGAAGGGGAAGTGGTATGATCCAGCCCACCCTTGGGAAGTGGTACGATCCAGCCCACCCTGGGTAAGTAGTGTGATCCAGCCCACCCTGGGGAAGTAGTGCGATCCAGCCCACCCTGGGGAAGTATTGTGATCCAGCCCACCCTGGGGAAGGGGAAGTGGTATGAACCAGCCCACCCTGGGGAAGTATTGTGATCCAGCCCACCCTGGGGAAGGGGAAGGGATATGATCCAGCCCACCCTGGTGAAGTGGTGCGATCCAGCCCACCCTGGGGAAGTAGTGTGATCCAACCCACCCTGGGGAAGTAGTGTGATCCAGCCCACCCTGGGGAAGTGGTGCGATCCAGCCCACCCTGGGGAAGTCGTGCGATCCAGCCCACCCTTAGGAAGTAGTGTGATCCAGCACACCCTGGGGAAGTAGTGTGATCCAGCCCACCCTGGGGAAGTAGTGTGATCCAGCCCACCCTGGGGAAGTGGTGCGATCCAGTCCACCCTTGGGAAGTAGTGTGATCCAGCGCACCCTGGGGAAGTATTGTGATCCAGCCCAACCTGGGGAAGGGGAAGTGGTATGATCCAGCCCACCCTGGGGAAGTAGTGTGATCCAGCCCACCCTGGGGAAGTATTGTGATTCAGCCCAACCTGGGGAAGGGGAAGTGGTATGATCCAGCCCACACTTGGGAAGTGGTACGATCCAGCCCACCCTGGGTAAGTAGTGTGATCCAGCCCACCCTGGGGAAGTAGTGCGATCCAGCCCACCCTGGGGAAGTATTGTGATCCAGCCCACCCTGGGGAAGGGGAAGTGGTATGAACCAGCCCACCCTGGGGAAGTATTGTGATCCAGCCCACCCTGGGGAAGGGGAAGGGATATGATCCAGCCCACCCTGGGGAAGTAGTGTGATCTAGCCCACCCTTGGGAAGTATTGTGATCCAGCCCACCCTGGGGAAGTAGTTTGATCCAGCCCACCCTGGGGAAGTAGTGTGATCCAGCCCACCCTGGGGAAGTGGTGCGATCCAGCCCACCCTGCGGAAGTATTGTGATCCAGCCCAACCTGGGGAAGGGGAAGTGGTATGATCCAGCCCACCCTTGGGAAGTTGTACGATCCAGCCCACCCTGGGGAAGTAGTGTGATCCAGCCCACCCTGGGGAAGTAGTGCGATCCAGCCCACCCTGGGGAAGTATTGTGATCCAGCCCACCCTGGGGAAGGGGAAGTGGTATGAACCAGCCCACCCTGGGGAAGTATTGTGATCCAGCCCACCCTGGGGAAGGGGAAGGGATATGATCCAGCCCACCCTTGGGAAGTAGTGTGATCTAGCCCACCCTGGGGAAGTGGTGCGATCCAGCCCACCCTGGGGAAGTGGTGCGATCCAGCCCACTATGGGGAAGTTGTGTGATCCAGCCCACCCTGGGGAAGTAGTGTGATACAGCCCACCCTGGGGAAGTAGTGTGATCCAGCCCACCCTGGGGAAGGAGTGTGATCCAGCCCACCCTGGGGAAGGGGAAGTGGTATGAACCAGCCCACCCTGGGGAAGTATTGTGATCCAGCCCACCCTGGGGAAGTTGTGTGATCTAGCCCACCCTGGGGAAGTGGTGCGATCCAGCCCACCCTGGGGAAGTGGTGCGATCCAGCCCACCCTAGGGAAGTTGTGCGATCCAGCCCACTATGGGGAAGTTGTGTGATCCAGCCCACCCTGGGGAAGTAGTGTGATACAGCCCACCCTGGGGAAGTAGTGTGATCCAGCCCACCCTGGGGAAGGGGAAGTGCTATGAACCAGCCCACCCTGGGGAAGTATTGTGATCCAGCCCACCCTGGGGAAGGGGAAGGGATATGATCCAGCCCACCCTGGGGAAGGGGAAGTGCTATGAACCAGCCCACCCTGGGGAAGTATTGTGATCCAGCCCACCCTGGGGAAGGGGAAGGGATATGATCCAGCCCACCCTTGGGAAGTAGTGTGATCTAGCCCACCCTGGGGAAGTGGTGCGATCCAGCCCACCCTGGGGAAGTGGTGCGATCCAGCCCACTATGGGGAAGTTGTGTGATCCAGCCCACCCTGGGGAAGTAGTGTGATACAGCCCACCCTGGGGAAGTAGTGTGATCCAGCCCACCCTGGGGAAGTGGTGCGATCCAGCCCACCCTGGGGAAGTAGTGTGATCCAGCCCACCCTGGGGAAGGGGAAGGGATATGATCCAGCCCACCCTGGGGAAGTAGTGTGATCTAGCCCACCCTGGGGAAGTGTTGCGATCCAGCCCACCCTGGTGAAGTGGTGCGATCCAGCCCACCCTGGGGAAGTAGTGTGATCCAGCCCACCCTGGGGAAGGGGAAGGGATATGATCCAGCCCACCCTGGGGAAGTCGTGTGATCTAGCCCACCCTGGGGAAGTGGTGCGATCCAGCCCACCCTGGTGAAGTGGTGCGATCCAGCCCACCCTGGGGAAGTAGTGTGATACAGCCCACCCTGGGAAAGTAGTGTGATCCAGCCCACCCTGGGGAAGTGGTGCGATCCAGCCCACCCTGGGGAAGTAGTGTGATCCAGCCCACCCTGGGGAAGGGGAAGGGATATGATCCAGCCCACCCTGGGGAAGTAGTGTGATCTAGCCCACCCTGGGGAAGTGTTGCGATCCAGCCCACCCTGGTGAAGTGGTGCGATCCAGCCCACCCTGGGGAAGTAGTGTGATCCAGCCCACCCTGGGGAAGGCGAAGGGATATGATCCAGCCCACCCTGGGGAAGTCGTGTGATCTAGCCCACCCTGGGGAAGTGGTGCGATCCAGCCCACCCTGGTGAAGTGGTGCGATCCAGCCCACCCTGGGGAAGTAGTGTGATCCAGCCCACCCTGGGGAAGTGGTGCGATCCAGCCCACCCTGGGGAAGTAGTGTGATCCAGCCCACTATGGGGAAGGAGTGTGATCCAGCCCACCCTGGGGAAGTAGTGTGATCCAGCCCACCCTGGGGAAGTATTGTGATCCAGCCCACCCTGGGGAAGGGGAAGGGATATGAACCAGCCCACCCTGGGGAAGTAGTGTGATCTAGCCCACCCTGGGGAAGTGGTGTGATCCAGCCCACCCTGGTGAAGTGGTGCCATCCAGCCCACACTGGGGTAGTGGTGCGATCCAGCCCACCCTGGGGAAGTAGTGTGATCCAGCCCACCCTGGGCAAGTACTGTGATCCAGCCCACCCTGGGGAATTATTTTGATACAGCCCACCCTGGGGAAGTAGTGTGATCCAGCCCACCCTGGGGAAGTAGTGTGAACCAGCCCACCCTGGGGAATTAGTGTGATCCAGCCCACCCTTGGGAAGTAGTGTGATCTAGTCCACCCTGGGGAAGTGGTGCGACCCAGCCCACCCTGGGGAAGGGGAAGGGATATGATCCAGCCCACCCTGGGGAAGTAGTGTGATCTAGTCCACCCTGGGGAAGTGGTGCGACCCAGCCCACCCTGGTGAAGTGGTGCGATCCAGCCCACCCTGGGGAAGTAGTGTGATCCAACCCACCCTGGGGAAGTAGTGTGATCCAGCCCACCCTGGGGAAGTGGTGCGATCCAGCCCACCCTGGGGAAGTCGTGCGATCCAGCCCACCCTTGGGAAGTAGTGTGATCCAGCCCACCCTGGGGAAGTAGTGTGATTCAGCCCACAATGGGGAAGTAGTGTGATCCAGCCCACCCTGGGGAAGTGGTGCGATCCAGTCCACCCTGGGGAAGTAGTGTGATCCAGCGCACCCTGGGGAAGTATTGTGATCCAGCCCACCCTGGGGAAGTATTGTGATTCAGCCCAACCTGGGGAAGGGGAAGTGGTATGATCCAGCCCACCCTTGGGAAGTGGTACGATCCAGCCCACCCTGGGTAAGTAGTGTGATCCAGCCCACCCTGGGGAAGTAGTGCGATCCAGCCCACCCTGGGGAAGGGGAAGTGGTATGAACCAGCCCACCCTGGGGAAGTATTGTGATCCAGCCCACCCTGGGGAAGGGGAAGGGATATGATCCAGCCCACCCTGGTGAAGTGGTGCGATCCAGCCCACCCTGGGGAAGTGGTGCGATCCAGTCCACCCTGGGGAAGTAGTGTGATCCAGCGCACCCTGGGGAAGTATTGTGATCCAGCCCACCCTGGGGAAGTATTGTGATTCAGCCCAACCTGGGGAAGGGGAAGTGGTATGATCCAGCCCACCCTTGGGAAGTGGTACGATCCAGCCCACCCTGGGTAAGTAGTGTGATCCAGCCCACCCTGGGGAAGTAGTGCGATCCAGCCCACCCTGGGGAAGGGGAAGTGGTATGAACCAGCCCACCCTGGGGAAGTATTGTGATCCAGCCCACCCTGGGGAAGGGGAAGGGATATGATCCAGCCCACCCTGGTGAAGTGGTGCGATCCAGCCCACCCTGGGGAAGTAGTGTGATCCAACCCACCCTGGGGAAGGGGAAGTGGTATGAACCAGCCCACCCTGGGGAAGTATTGTGATCCAGCCCACCCTGGGGAAGGGGAAGGGATATGATCCAGCCCACCCTGGGGAAGTAGTGTGATACAGCCCACCCTGGGGAAGTGGTGCGATCCAGCCCACCCTGGGGAAGTGGTGCGATCCAGCCCACCCTGGGGAAATAGTGTGATCCAGCCCACCCTGGGGAAGTACTGTGATCCAGCCCACCCTGGGGAAGTAGTGTGATCCAGCCCACCCTGGGGAAGTAGTGTGATCCAGCCCACCCTGGGGAAGTAGTGTGATCCAGCCCACCCTGGGGAAGGAGTGTGATCAAGCCCACCCTGAGGAAGTAGTGTGATCCAGCCCACCCTGGGGAAGTATTGTGATCCAGCCCACCCTGGGGAAGGGGAAGGGATATGATCCAGCCCACCCTGGGGAAGTAGTGCGATCCAGCCCACCCTGGGGAAGTATTGTGATCCAGCCCACCCTGGGGAAGGGGAAGTGGTATGAACCAGCCCACCCTGGGGAAGTATTGTGATCCAGCCCACCCTGGGGAAGGGGAAGGGATATGATCCAGCCCACCCTGGGGAAGTAGTGTGATCTAGCCCACCCTGGGGAAGTGGTGCGATCCAGCCCACCCTGGGGAAGTGGTGCGATCCAGCCCACCCTGGGGAAGTTGTGCGATCCAGCCCACTATGGGGAAGTTGTGTGATCCAGCCCACCCTGGGGAAGTAGTGTGATACAGCCCACCCTGGGGAAGTAGTGTGATCCAGCCCACCCTGGGGAAGTATTGTGATCCAGCCCACCCTGGGGAAGGGGAAGGGATATGATCCAGCCCACCCTGGGGAAGTAGTGTGATCTAGCCCACCCTGGGGAAGTTGTGTGATCCAGCCCACCCTGGGGAAGTAGTGTGATACAGCCCACCCTGGGAAAGTAGTGTGATCCAGCCCACCCTGGGGAAGTGGTGCGATCCAGCCCACCCTGGGGAAGTAGTGTGATCCAGCCCACCCTGGGGAAGGGGAAGGGATATGATCCAGCCCACCCTGGGGAAGTAGTGTGATCTAGCCCACCCTGGGGAAGTGTTGCGATCCAGCCCACCCTGGTGAAGTGGTGCGATCCAGCCCACCCTGGGGAAGTAGTGTGATCCAGCCCACCCTGGGGAAGGCGAAGGGATATGATCCAGCCCACCCTGGGGAAGTAGTGTGATCTAGCCCACCCTGGGGAAGTGTTGCGATCCAGCCCACCCTGGTGAAGTGGTGCGATCCAGCCCACCCTGGGGAAGTCGTGTGATCTAGCCCACCCTGGGGAAGTGGTGCGATCCAGCCCACCCTGGTGAAGTGGTGCGATCCAGCCCACCCTGGGGAAGTAGTGTGATCCAGCCCACCCTGGGGAAGTGGTGCGATCCAGCCCACCCTGGGGAAGTAGTGTGATCCAGCCCACTATGGGGAAGGAGTGTGATCCAGCCCACCCTGGGGAAGTAGTGTGATCCAGCCCACCCTGGGGAAGTATTGTGATCCAGCCCACCCTGGGGAAGGGGAAGGGATATGAACCAGCCCACCCTGGGGAAGTAGTGTGATCTAGCCCACCCTGGGGAAGTGGTGCGATCCAGCCCACCCTGGTGAAGTGGTGCCATCCAGCCCACACTGGGGTAGTGGTGCGATCCAGCCCACCCTGGGGAAGTAGTGTGATCCAGCCCACCCTGGGCAAGTACTGTGATCCAGCCCACCCTGGGGAATTATTTTGATACAGCCCACCCTGGGGAAGTAGTGTGATCCAGCCCACCCTGGGGAAGTAGTGTGAACCAGCCCACCCTGGGGAATTAGTGTGATCCAGCCCACCCTGGGGAAGTAGTGTGATCTAGCCCACCCTGGGGAAGTGTTGCGATCCAGCCCACCCTGGTGAAGTGGTGCGATCCAGCCCACCCTGGGGAAGTCGTGTGATCTAGCCCACCCTGGGGAAGTGGTGCGATCCAGCCCACCCTGGTGAAGTGGTGCGATCCAGCCCACCCTGGGGAAGTAGTGTGATCCAGCCCACCCTGGGGAAGTGGTGCGATCCAGCCCACCCTGGGGAAGTAGTGTGATCCAGCCCACTATGGGGAAGGAGTGTGATCCAGCCCACCCTGGGGAAGTAGTGTGATCCAGCCCACCCTGGGGAAGTATTGTGATCCAGCCCACCCTGGGGAAGGGGAAGGGATATGAACCAGCCCACCCTGGGGAAGTAGTGTGATCTAGCCCACCCTGGGGAAGTGGTGCGATCCAGCCCACCCTGGTGCAGTGGTGCCATCCAGCCCACACTGGGGTAGTGGTGCGATCCAGCCCACCCTGGGGAAGTAGTGTGATCCAGCCCACCCTGGGCAAGTACTGTGATCCAGCCCACCCTGGGGAATTATTTTGATACAGCCCACCCTGGGGAAGTAGTGTGATCCAGCCCACCCTGGGGAAGTAGTGTGATCCAGCCCACCCTGGGGAAGTAGTGTGATCCAGCCCACCCTGGGGAAGTAGTGTTATCCAGCCCACCCTGGGGAAGGAGTGTGATCCAGCCCACCCTGGGGAAGTAGTGTGATCCAGCCCACCCTGGGGAAGTATTGTGATCCAGCCCACCCTGGGGAAGGGGAAGGGATATGATCCAGCCCACCCTGGGGAAGTAGTGTGATCTAGTCCACCCTGGGGAAGTGGTGCGACCCAGCCCACCCTGGTGAAGTGGTGCGATCCAGCCCACCCTGGGGAAGTAGTGTGATCCAACCCACCCTGGGGAAGTAGTGTGATCCAGCCCACCCTGGGGAAGTGGTGCGATCCAGCCCACCCTGGGGAAGTATTGTGATCCAGCCCACCCTGGGGAAGTATTGTGATTCAGCCCAACCTGGGGAAGGGGAAGAGGTATGATCCAGCCCACCCTTGGGAAGTGGTACGATCCAGCCCACCCTGGGTAAGTAGTGTGATCCAGCCCACCCTGGGGAAGTAGTGCGATCCAGCCCACCCTGGGGAAGGGGAAGTGGTATGAACCAGCCCACCCTGGGGAAGTATTGTGATCCAGCCCACCCTGGGGAAGGGGAAGGGATATGATCCAGCCCACCCTGGTGAAGTGGTGCGATCCAGCCCACCCTGGGGAAGTAGTGTGATCCAACCCACCCTGGGGAAGGGGAAGTGGTATGAACCAGCCCACCCTGGGGAAGTATTGTGATCCAGCCCACCCTGGGGAAGGGGAAGGGATATGATCCAGCCCACCCTGGTGAAGTGGTGCGATCCAGCCCACCCTGGGGAAGTAGTGTGATCCAACCCACCCTGGGGAAGTAGTGTGATCCAGCCCACCCTGGGGAAGTGGTGCGATCCAGCCCACCCTGGGGAAGTCGTGCGATCCAGCCCACCCTTAGGAAGTAGTGTGATCCAGCCCACCCTGGGGAAGTAGTGTGATCCAGCCCACCCTGGGGAAGTAGTGTGAACCAGCCCACCCTGGGGAATTAGTGTGATCCAGCCCACCCTGGGGAAGTAGTGTGATCCAGCCCACCCTGGGGAAGTAGTGTTATCCAGCCCACCCTGGGGAAGGAGTGTGATCCAGCCCACCCTGGGGAAGTAGTGTGATCCAGCCCACCCTGGGAAAGGGGAAGTGATATGATCCAGCCCACCCTGGGGAAGTAGTGTGATCCAGCCCACCCTGGGGAAGTATTGTGATTCAGCCCAACCTGGGGAAGGGGAAGTGGTATGATCCAGCCCACCCTTGGGAAGTGGTACGATCCAGCCCACCCTGGGTAAGTAGTGTGATCCAGCCCACCCTGGGGAAGTAGTGCGATCCAGCCCACCCTGGGGAAGTATTGTGATCCAGCCCACCCTGGGGAAGGGGAAGTGGTATTTACCAGCCCACCCTGGGGAAGTATTGTGATCCAGCCCACCCTGGGGAAGGGGAAGGGATATGATCCAGCCCACCCTGGCGAAGTGGTGCGATCCAGCCCACCCTGGGGAAGTAGTGTGATCCAACCCACCCTGGGGAAGTAGTGTGATCCAGCCCACCCTGGGGAAGTGGTGCGATCCAGCCCACCCTGGGGAAGTCGTGCGATCCAGCCCACCCTTAGGAAGTAGTGTGATCCAGCCCACCCTGGGGAAGTAGTGTGATCCAGCCCACCCTGGGGAAGTAGTGTGAACCAGCCCACCCTGGGGAATTAGTGTGATCCAGCCCACCCTGGGGAAGTAGTGTGATCCAGCCCACCCTGGGGAAGTAGTGTTATCCAGCCCACCCTGGGGAAGGAGTGTGATCCAGCCCACCCTGGGGAAGTAGTGTGATCCAGCCCACCCTGGGGAAGTATTGTGATCCAGCCCACCCTGGGGAAGGGGAAGGGATATGATCCAGCCCACCCTGGGGAAGTAGTGTGATCTAGTCCACCCTGGGGAAGTGGTGCGACCCAGCCCACCCTGGTGAAGTGGTGCGATCCAGCCCACCCTGGGGAAGTAGTGTGATCCAACCCACCCTGGGGAAGTAGTGTGATCCAGCCCACCCTGGGGAAGTGGTGCGATCCAGCCCACCCTGGGGAAGTCGTGCGATCCAGCCCACCCTTGGGAAGTAGTGTCATCCAGCCCACCCTGGGGAAGTAGTGTGATTCAGCCCACCCTGGGGAAGTAGTGTGATCCAGCCCACCCTGGGGAAGTGGTGCGATCCAGTCCACCCTGGGGAAGTAGTGTGATCCAGCGCACCCTGGGGAAGTATTGTGATCCAGCCCAACCTGGGAAAGGGGAAGTGGTATGATCCAGCCCACCCTGGGGAAGTAGTGTGATCCAGCCCACCCTGGGGAAGTATTGTGATTCAGCCCAACCTGGGGAAGGGGAAGTGGTATGATCTAGCCCACCCTTGGGAAGTGGTACGATCCAGCCCACCCTGGGTAAGTATTGTGATCCAGCCCAACCTGGGGAAGGGGAAGTGGTATGATCCAGCCCACCCTGGGGAAGTAGTGTGATCCAGCCCACCCTGGGGAAGTAGTGTGTTCCAGCCCACCCTGGGGAAGTGGTGCGATCCAGCCCACCCTGGGGAAGTCGTGCGATCCAGCCCACCCTTAGGAAGTAGTGTGATCCAGCCCACCCTGGGGAAGTAGTGTGATCCAACCCACCCTGGGGAAGTAGTGTGATCCAGCCCACCCTGGGCAAGTGGTGCGATCCAGCCCACCCTGGGGAAGTCGTGCGATCCAGCCCACCCTTGGGAAGTAGTGTGATCCAGCCCACCCTGGGGAAGTGGTGCGATCCAGTCCACCCTGGGGAAGTAGTGTGATCCAGCGCACCCTGGGGAAGTATTGTGATCCAGCCCAACCTGGGAAAGGGGAAGTGGTATGATCCAGCCCACCCTGGGGAAGTAGTGTGATCCAGCCCACCCTGGGGAAGTATTGTGATTCAGCCCAACCTGGGGAAGGGGAAGTGGTATGATCCAGCCCACCCTTGGGAAGTGGTACGATCCAGCCCACCCTGGGGAAGTAGTGCGATCCAGCCCACCCTGGGGAAGTATTGTGATCCAGCCCACCCTGGGGAAGGGGAAGTGGTATGAACCAGCCCACCCTGGGGAAGTATTGTGATCCAGCCCACCCTGGGGAAGGGGAAGGGATATGATCCAGCCCACCCTGGTGAAGTGGTGCGATCCAGCCCACCCTGGGGAAGTAGTGTGATCCAACCCACCCTGGGGAAGTAGTGTGATCCAGCCCACCCTGGGGAAGTGGTGCGATCCAGCCCACCCTGGGGAAGTCGTGCGATCCAGCCCACCCTTAGGAAGTAGTGTGATCCAGCACACCCTGGGGAAGTAGTGTGATCCAGCCCACCCTGGGGAAGTAGTGTGATCCAGCCCACCCTGGGGAAGTGGTGCGATCCAGTCCACCCTGGGGAAGTAGTGTGATCCAGCGCACCCTGGGGAAGTATTGTGATCCAGCCCAACCTGGGGAAGGGGAAGTGGTATGATCCAGCCCACCCTGGGGAAGTAGTGTGATCCAGCCCACCCTGGGGAAGTATTGTGATTCAGCCCAACCTGGGGAAGGGGAAGTGGTATGATCCAGCCCACACTTGGGAAGTGGTACGATCCAGCCCACCCTGGGTAAGTAGTGTGATCCAGCCCACCCTGGGGAAGTAGTGCGATCCAGCCCACCCTGGGGAAGTATTGTGATCCAGCCCACCCTGGGGAAGGGGAAGTGGTATGAACCAGCCCACCCTGGGGAAGTATTGTGATCCAGCCCACCCTGGGGAAGGGGAAGGGATATGATCCAGCCCACCCTGGGGAAGTAGTGTGATCTAGCCGACCCTTGGGAAGTGGTGTGATCCAGCCCACCCTGGGGAAGTAGTTTGATCCAGCCCACCCTGGGGAAGTAGTGTGATCCAGCCCACCCTGGGGAAGTGGTGCGATCCAGCCCACCCTGGGGAAGTATTGTGATCCAGCCCAACCTGGGGAAGGGGAAGTGGTATGATCCAGCCCACCCTGGGGAAATAGTGTGATCCAGCCCACCCTGGGGAAGTATTGTGATCCAGCCCACCCTGGGGAAGTAGTTTGATCCAGCCCACCCTGGGGAAGTAGTGTGATCCAGCCCACCCTGGGGAAGTGGTGCGATCCAGCCCACCCTGGGGAAGTATTGTGATCCAGCCCAACCTGGGGAAGGGGAAGTGGTATGATCCAGCCCACCCTGGGGAAGTAGTGTGATCCAGCCCACCCTGGGGAAGTATTGTGATTCAGCCCAACCTGGGGAAGGGAAAGTGGGATGATCCAGCCCACCCTTGGGAAGTGGTACGATCCAGCCCACCCTGGGGAAGTAGTGTGATCCAGCCCACCCTGGGGAAGTAGTGCGATCCAGCCCACCCTGGGGAAGTATTGTGATCCAGCCCACCCTGGGGAAGGGGAAGTGGTATGAACCAGCCCACCCTGGGGAAGTATTGTGATCCAGCCCACCCTGGGGAAGGGGAAGGGATATGATCCAGCCCACCCTTGGGAAGTAGTGTGATCTAGCCCACCCTGGGGAAGTGGTGCGATCCAGCCCACCCTGGGGAAGTGGTGCGATCCAGCCCACTATGGGGAAGTTGTGTGATCCAGCCCACCCTGGGGAAGTAGTGTCATACAGCCCACCCTGGGGAAGTAGTGTGATCCAGCCCACCCTGGGGAAGGAGTGTGATCCAGCCCACCCTGGGGAAGGGGAAGTGGTATGAACCAGCCCACCCTGGGGAAGTATTGTGATCCAGCCCACCCTGGGGAAGGGGAAGGGATATGATCCAGCCCACCCTGGGGAAGTAGTGTGATCTAGCCGACCCTTGGGAAGTGGTGTGATCCAGCCCACCCTGGGGAAGTAGTTTGATCCAGCCCACCCTGGGGAAGTAGTGTGATCCAGCCCACCCTGGGGAAGTGGTGCGATCCAGCCCACCCTGGGGAAGTATTGTGATCCAGCCCAACCTGGGGAAGGGGAAGTGGTATGATCCAGCCCACCCTGGGGAAGTAGTGTGATCCAGCCCACCCTGGGGAAGTATTGTGATCCAGCCCACCCTGGGGAAGTAGTTTGATCCAGCCCACCCTGGGGAAGTAGTGTGATCCAGCCCACCCTGGGGAAGTGGTGCGATCCAGCCCACCCTGGGGAAGTATTGTGATCCAGCCCAACCTGGGGAAGGGGAAGTGGTATGATCCAGCCCACCCTGGGGAAGTAGTGTTATCCAGCCCACCCTGGGGAAGTATTGTGATTCAGCCCAACCTGGGGAAGGGAAAGTGGGATGATCCAGCCCACCCTTGGGAAGTGGTACGATCCAGCCCACCCTGGGGAAGTAGTGTGATCCAGCCCACCCTGGGGAAGTAGTGCGATCCAGCCCACCCTGGGGAAGTATTGTGATCCAGCCCACCCTGGGGAAGGGGAAGTGGTATGAACCAGCCCACCCTGGGGAAGTATTGTGATCCAGCCCACCCTGGGGAAGGGGAAGGGATATGATCCAGCCCACCCTTGGGAAGTAGTGTGATCTAGCCCACCCTGGGGAAGTGGTGCGATCCAGCCCACCCTGGGGAAGTGGTGCGATCCAGCCCACTATGGGGAAGTTGTGTGATCCAGCCCACCCTGGGGAAGTAGTGTGATACAGCCCACCCTGGGGAAGTAGTGTGATCCAGCCCACCCTGGGGAAGGAGTGTGATCCAGCCCACCCTGGGGAAGGGGAAGTGGTATGAACCAGCCCACCCTGGGGAAGTATTGTGATCCAGCCCACCCTGGGGAAGTTGTGTGATCTAGCCAACCCTGGGGAAGTGGTGCGATCCAGCCCACCCTGGGGAAGTGGTGCGATCCAGCCCACCCTGGGGAAGTTGTGCGATCCAGCCCACTATGGGGAAGTTGTGTGATCCAGCCCACCCTGGGGAAGTAGTGTGATACAGCCCACCCTGGGGAAGTAGTGTGATCCAGCCCACCCTGGGGAAGGGGAAGTGCTATGAACCAGCCCACCCTGGGGAAGTATTGTGATCCATCCCACCCTGGGGAAGGGGAAGGGATATGATCCAGCCCACCCTGGGGAAGTAGTGTGATCTAGCCCACCCTGGGGAAGTGGTGCGATCCAGCCCACCCTGGGGAAGTGGTGCGATCCAGCCCACTATGGGGAAGTTGTGTGATCCAGCCCACCCTGGGGAAGTAGTGTGATACAGCCCACCCTGGGGAAGTAGTGTGATCCAGCCCACCCTGGGGAAGTGGTGCGATCCAGCCCACCCTGGGGAAGTAGTGTGATCCAGCCCACCCTGGGGAAGGGGAAGGGATATGATCCAGCCCACCCTGGGGAAGTAGTGTGATCTAGCCCACCCTGGGGAAGTGTTGCGATCCAGCCCACCCTGGTGAAGTGGTGCGATCCAGCCCACCCTGGGGAAGTAGTGTGATCCAGCCCACCCTGGGGAAGGGGAAGGGATATGATCCAGCCCACCCTGGGGAAGTCGTGTGATCTAGCCCACCCTGGGGAAGTGGTGCGATCCAGCCCACCCTGGTGAAGTGGTGCGATCCAGCCCACCCTGGGGAAGTAGTGTGATCCAGCCCACCCTGGGGAAGTAGTGTGATACAGCCCACCCTGGGGAAGTGGTGCCATCCAGCCCACCCTGGGGAAGTGGTGCGATCCAGCCCACCCTGGGGAAGTAGTGTGATCCAGCCCACCCTGGGGAAGTACTGTGATCCAGCCCACCCTGGGGAAGTAGTGTGATCCAGCCCACCCTGGGGAAGTAGTGTGATCCAGCCCACCCTGGGGAAGTAGTGTGATCCAGCCCACCCTGGGGAAGGAGTGTGATCAAGCCCACCCTGAGGAAGTAGTGTGATCCAGCCCACCCTGGGGAAGTATTGTGATCCAGCTCACCCTGGGGAAGGGGAAGGGATATGATCCAGCCCACCCTGGGGAAGTAGTGCGATCCAGCCCACCCTGGGGAAGTATTGTGATCCAGCCCACCCTGGGGAAGGGGAAGTGGTATGAACCAGCCCACCCTGGGGAAGTATTGTGATCCAGCCCACCCTGGGGAAGGGGAAGGGATATGATCCAGCCCACCCTGGGGAAGTAGTGTGATCTAGCCCACCCTGGGGAAGTGGTGCGATCCAGCCCACCCTGGGGAAGTGGTGCGATCCAGCCCACCCTGGGGAAGTTGTGCGATCCAGCCCACTATGGGGAAGTTGTGTGATCCAGCCCACCCTGGGGAAGTAGTGTGATACAGCCCACCCTGGGGAAGTAGTGTGATCCAGCCCACCCTGGGGAAGTATTGTGATCCAGCCCACCCTGGGGAAGGGGAAGGGATATGATCCAGCCCACCCTGGGGAAGTAGTGTGATCTAGCCCACCCTGGGGAAGTGGTGCGATCCAGCCCACCCTGGGGAAGTGGTGCGATCCAGCCCACTATGGGGAAGTTGTGTGATCCAGCCCACCATGGGGAAGTAGTGTGATACAGCCCACCCTGGGAAAGTAGTGTGATCCAGCCCACCCTGGGGAAGTGGTGCGATCCAGCCCACCCTGGGGAAGTAGTGTGATCCAGCCCACCCTGGGGAAGGGGAAGGGATATGATCCAGCCCACCCTGGGGAAGTAGTGTGATCTAGCCCACCCTGGGGAAGTGTTGCGATCCAGCCCACCCTGGTGAAGTGGTGCGATCCAGCCCACCCTGGGGAAGTAGTGTGATCCAGCCCACCCTGGGGAAGGCGAAGGGATATGATCCAGCCCACCCTGGGGAAGTCGTGTGATCTAGCCCACCCTGGGGAAGTGGTGCGATCCAGCCCACCCTGGTGAAGTGGTGCGATCCAGCCCACCCTGGGGAAGTAGTGTGATCCAGCCCACCCTGGGGAAGTAGTGTGATACAGCCCACCCTGGGGAAGTGGTGCGATCCAGCCCACCCTGGGGAAGTGGTGCGATCAAGCCCACCCTGGGGAAGTAGTGTGATCCAGCCCACCCTGGGGAAGTACTGTGATCCAGCCCACCCTGGGGAATTATTGTGATACAGCCCACCCTGGGGAAGTAGTGTGATCCAGCCCACCCTGGGGAAGGGGAAGGGATATGATCCAGCCCACCCTGGGGAAGTAGTGTGATCTAGCCCACCCTGGGGATGTGGTGCGATCCAGCCCACCCTGGTGAAGTGGTGCGATCCAGCCCACCCTGGGGTAGTGGTGCGATCCAGCCCACCCTGGGGAAGTTGTGTGATCCAGCCCACCCTGGGCAAGTACTGTGATCCAGCCCACCCTGGGGAATTATTGTGATACAGCCCACCCTGGGGCAGTAGTGTGATCCAGCCCACCCTGGGGAAGTAGTGTGAACCAGCCCACCCTGGGGAAGTAGTGTGATCCAGCCCACCCTGGGGAAGTAGTGTGATCCAGCCCACCCTGGGGAAGTAGTGTGATCTAGCCCACCCTGGGGAAGTGTTGCGATCCAGCCCACCCTGGTGAAGTGGTGCGATCCAGCCCACCCTGGGGAAAAAGTGTGATCCAACCCACCCTGGGGAAGTAGTGTGATCCAGCCCACCCTGGGGAAGTGGTGTGATCCAGCCCACCCTGGGGAAGTCGTGCGATCCAGCCCACCCTTGGGAAGTAGTGTGATCCAGCCCACCCTGGGGAAGTAGTGTGATCCAGCCCACCCTGGGGAAGTAGTGTGATCCAGCCCACCCTGGGGAAGTGGTGCGATCCAGTCCACCCTGAGGAAGTAGTGTGATCCAGCGCACCCTGGGGAAGTAGTGTGATCCAGCCCACCCTGGGAAGTATTGTGATCCAGCCCACCCTGGGGAAGGGGAAGAGATATGATCCAGCCCACCCTGGGGAAGTAGTGTGATCCAGCCCACCCTGGGGAAGTGGTGCGATCCAGTCCACCCTGGGGAAGTATTGTGATCCAGCGCACCCTGGGGAAGTATTGTGATCCAGCCCAACCTGGGGAAGGGGAAGTGTTATGATCCAGCCCACACAGGGGAAGTAGTGTGATCCAGCCCACCCTGGGGAAGTATTGTGATTCAGCCCAACCTGGGGAAGGGGAAGTGGTATGATCCAGCCCACCCTGGGGAAGTAGTGTGATCCAGCCCACCCTGGGGAAGTGGTGCGATCCAGCCCACCCTGGGGAAGGGGAAGTGGTATGAAACAGCCCACCCTGGGGAAGTGGTGCGATCCAGCCCACCCTGGGGAAGTGGTGCGATCCAGCCCACTGTGGTGAAGTTGTGTGATCCAGCCCACCCTGGGGAAGTAGTGTGATACAGCCCACCCTGGGAAAGTAGTGTGATCCAGCCCACCCTGGGGAAGTGGTGCGATCCAGCCCACCCTGGGGAAGTAGTGTGATCCAGCCCACCCTGGGGAAGGGAAGGGATATGATCCAGCCCACCCTGGGGAAGTAGTGTGATCTAGCCCACCCTGGGGAAGTGTTGCGATCCAGCCCACCCTGGTGAAGTGGTGCGATCCAGCCCACCCTGGGGAAGTAGTGTGATCCAGCCCACCCTGGGGAAGGCGAAGGGATATGATCCAGCCCACCCTGGGGAAGTCGTGTGATCTAGCCCACCCTGGGGAAGTGTTGCGATCCAGCCCACCCTGGTGAAGTGGTGCGATCCAGCCCACCCTGGGGAAGTACTGTGATCCAGCCCACCCTGGGGAATTATTGTGATACAGCCCACCCTGGGGAAGTAGTGTGATCCAGCCCACCCTGGGGAAGGGGAAGGGATATGATCCAGCCCACCCTGGGGAAGTAGTGTGATCTAGCCCACCCTGGGGATGTGGTGCGATCCAGCCCACCCTGGTGAAGTGGTGCGATCCAGCCCACCCTGGGGTAGTGGTGCGATCCAGTCCACCCTGGGGAAGTAGTGGGATCCAGCCCACCCTGGGCAAGTACTGTGATCCAGCCCACCCTGGGGAATTATTGTGATACAGCCCACCCTGGGGCAGTAGTGTGATCCAGCCCACCCTGGGGAAGTAGTGTGAACCAGCCCACCCTGGGGAAGTAGTGTGATCCAGCCCACCCTGGGGAAGTATTGTGATCCAGCCCACCCTGGGGAAGTAGTGTGATCCAGCCCATCCTAGGGAAGGAGTGTGATCCAGCCCACCCTGGGGAAGTAGTGTGATCCAGCCCACCCTGGGGAAGTAGTGTGATCCAGCCCACCCTGGGGAAGGGTAAGTAGTGTGATCCAGCCCACCCTGGGGAAGGGGAAGGGATATGATCCAGCCCACCCTGGGGAAGTAGTGTGATCTAGCCCACCCTGGCGAAGTGTTGCGATCCAGCCCATCCTGGTGAAGTGGTGCGATCCAGCCCACCCTGGGGAAAAAGTGTGATCCAACCCACCCTGGGGAAGTAGTGTGATCCAGCCCACCCTGGGGAAGTGGTGCGATCCAGCCCACCCTGGGGAAGTCGTGCGATCCAGCCCACCCTTGGGAAGTAGTGTGATCCAGCCCACCCTGGGGAAGTAGTGTGATCCAGCCCACCCTGGGGAAGTAGTGTGATCCAGCCCACCCTGGGGAAGTGGTGCGATCCAGTCCACCCTGGGGAAGTAGTGTGATCCAGCGCACCCTGGGGAAGTATTGTGATCCAGCCCAACCTGGGGAAGGGGAAGTGGTATGATCCAGCCCACCCTGGGGAAGTAGTGTGATCCAGCCCACCCTGGGGAAGTATTGTGATTCAGCCCAACCTGGGGAAGGGGAAGTGGTATGATCCAGCCCACCCTGGGGAAGTAGTGTGATCCAGCCCACCCTGGGGAAGTAGTGTGATCCAGCCCACCCTGGGGAAGTGGTGCGATCCAGCCCACCCTGGGGAAGGGGAAGTGGTATGAAACAGCCCACCCTGGGGAAGTATTGTGATCCAGCCCACCCTGGGGAAGGGGAAGGGATATGATCCAGCCCACCCTGGGGAAGTAGTGTGATCTAGCCCACCCTGGGGAAGTGTTGCGATCCAGCCCATCCTGGTGAAGTGGTGCGATCCAGCCCACCCTGGGGAAAAAGTGTGATCCAACCCACCCTGGGGAAGTAGTGTGATCCAGCCCACCCTGGGGAAGTGGTGCGATCCAGCCCACCCTGGGGAAGTCGTGCGATCCAGCCCACCCTTGGGAAGTAGTGTGATCCAGCCCACCCTGGGGAAGTAGTGTGATCCAGCCCACCCTGGGGAAGTAGTGTGATCCAGCCCACCCTGGGGAAGTGGTGCGATCCAGTCCACCCTGGGGAAGTAGTGTGATCCAGCGCACCCTGGGGAAGTATTGTGATCCAGCCCAACCTGGGGAAGGGGAAGTGGTATGATCCAGCCCACCCTGGGGAAGTAGTGTGATCCAGCCCACCCTGGGGAAGTATTGTGATTCAGCCCAACCTGGGGAAGGGGAAGTGGTATGATCCAGCCCACCCTGGGGAAGTAGTGTGATCCAGCCCACCCTGGGGAAGGAGTGTGATTCAGCCCACCCTGGGGAAGTAGTGTGATCCAGCCCACCCTGGGGAAGTATTGTGATCCAGCCCACCCTGGGGAAGGGGAAGAGATATGATCCAGCCCACCCTGGGGAAGTAGTGTGATCCAGCCCACCCTGGGGAAGTGGTGCGATCCAGTCCACCCTGGGGAAGTATTGTGATCCAGCGCACCCTGGGGAAGTATTGTGATCCAGCCCAACCTGGGGAAGGGGAAGTGTTATGATCCAGCCCACACAGGGGAAGTAGTGTGATCCAGCCCACCCTGGGGAAGTATTGTGATTCAGCCCAACCTGGGGAAGGGGAAGTGGTATGATCCAGCCCACCCTGGGGAAGTAGTGTGATCCAGCCCACCCTGGGGAAGTGGTGCGATCCAGCCCACCCTGGGGAAGGGGAAGTGGTATGAAACAGCCCACCCTGGGGAAGTATTGTGATCCAGCCCACCCTGGGGAAGGGGAAGGGATATGATCCAGCCCACCCTGGGGAAGTAGTGTGATCTAGCCCACCCTGGGGAAGTGGTGCGATCCAGCCCACCCTGGGGAAGTGGTGCGATCCAGCCCACTATGGGGAAGTTGTGTGATCCAGCCCACCCTGGGGAAGTAGTGTGATACAGCCCACCCTGGGGAAGTAGTGTGATCCAGCCCACCCTGGGGAAGTGGTGCGATCCAGCCCACCCTGGGGAAGTAGTGTGATCCAGCCCACCCTGGGGAAGGGGAAGGGTTATGATCCAGCCCACCCTGGGGAAGTAGTGTGATCTAGCCCACCCTGGGGAAGTATTGTGATCCAGCCCACCCTGGGGAAGTATTGTGATTCAGCCCAACCTGGGGAAGGGGAAGTGGTATGATCCAGCCCACCCTGGGGAAGTAGTGTGATCTAGCCCACCCTGGGGAAGGAGTGTGATCCAGCCCACCCTGGGGAAGTAGTGTGATCCAGCCCACCCTGGGGAAGTATTGTGATCCAGCCCACCCTGGGGAAGGGGAAGGGATATGATCCAGCCCACCCTGGGGAAGTAGTGTGATCCAGCCCACCCTGGGGAAGTGGTGCGATCCAGTCCACCCTGGGGAAGTAGTGTGATCCAGCGCACGCTGGGGAAGTATTGTGATCCAGCCCAACCTGGGGAAGGGGAAGTGTTATGATCCAGCCCACACAGGGGAAGTAGTGTGATCCAGCCCACCCTGGGGAAGTATTGTGATTCAGCCCAACCTGGGGAAGGGGAAGTGGTATAATCCAGCCCACCCTGGGAAAGTAGTGCGATCCAGCCCACCCTGGGGAAGTATTGTGATCCAGCCCACCCTGGGGAAGGGGAAGTGGTATGAAACAGCCCACCCTGGGGAAGTATTGTGATCCAGCCCACCCTGGGGAAGGGGAAGGGATATGATCCAGCACACCCTGGGGAAGGGGAAGTGGTATGATCCAGCCCACACAGGGGAAGTAGTGTGATCCAGCCCACCCTGGGGAAGTATTGTGATCCAGCCCAACCTGGGGAAGGGGAAGTGTTATGATCCAGCCCACACAGGGGAAGTAGTGTGATCCAGCCCACCCTGGGGAAGTATTGTGATTCAGCCCAACCTGGGGAAGGGGAAGTGGTATGATCCAGCCCACCCTGGGAAAGTAGTGCGATCCAGCCCACCCTGGGGAAGTATTGTGATCCAGCCCACCCTGGGGAAGGGGAAGTGGTATGAAACAGCCCACCCTGGGGAAGTATTGTGATCCAGCCCACCCTGGGGAAGGGGAAGGGATATGATCCAGCCCACCCTGGGGAAGGGGAAGTGGTATGATCCAGCCCACACAGGGGAAGTAGTGTGATCCAGCCCACCCTGGGGAAGTATTGTGATTCAGCCCAACCTGGGGAAGGGGAAGTGGTATGATCCATCCCACCCTGGGGAAGTATTTCGATCCAGCCCACCCTGGGGAAGTATTGTGATCCAGCCCACCCTGGGGAAGGGGAAGTGGTATGAAACAGCCCACCCTGGGGAAGTATTGTGATCCAGCCCACCCTGGGGAAGGGGAAGGGATATGATCCAGCCCACCCTGGGGAAGTAGTGTGATCTAGCCCACCCTGGGGAAGTGGTGCGATCCAGCCCACCCTGGGGAAGTGGTGCGATCCAGCCCACTATGGGGAAGTTGTGTGATCCAGCCCACCCTGGGGAAGTAGTGTGATACAGCCCACCCTAGGGAAGTAGTGTGATCCAGCCCACCCTGGGGAAGTGGTGCGATCCAGCCCACCCTGGTGAAGAGGTGCGATCCAGCCCACCCTGGGGAAGTAGTGTGATCCAGCCCACCCTGGTGAAGTGGTGCGATCCAGCCCACCCTGGGGAAGTAGTGTGATCCAGCCCACCCTGGGGAAGGGGAAGGGATATGATCCAGCCCACCCTGGGGAAGTCGTGTGATCTAGCCCACCCTGGGGAAGTGGTGCGATCCAGCCCACCCTGGTGAAGTGGTGCGATCCAGCCCACCCTGGGGAAGTAGTGCGATCCAGCCCACCCTGGTGAAGAGGTGCGATCCAGCCCACCCTGGGGAAGTAGTGTGATCCAGCCCACCCTGGTGAAGTGGTGCGATCCAGCCCACCCTGGGGAAGTAGTGTGATCCAGCCCACACTGGGGAAGGGGAAGGGATATGATCCAGCCCACCCTGGGGAAGTCGTGTGATCTAGCCCACCCTGGGGAAGTAGTGTGATCCAGCCCACCCTGGGGAAGGAGTGTGATCAAGCCCACCCTGAGGAAGTAGTGTGATCCAGCCCACCCTGGGGAAGTATTGTGATCCAGCCCACCCTGGGGAAGGGGAAGGGATATGATCCAGCCCACCCTGGGGAAGTAGTGTGATCTAGCCCACCCTGGGGAAGTGGTGCGATCCAGCCCACCCTGGGGAATTATTGTGATCCAGCCCACCCTGGGGAAGGGGAAGGGATATGATCCAGCCCACCCTGGGGAAGTAGTGTGATCCAGCCCACCCTGGGGAAGTGGTGCGATCCAGTCCACCCTGGGGAAGTAGTGTGATCCAGCGCACCCTGGGGAAGTATTGTGATCCAGCCCAACCTGGGGAAGGGGAAGTGTTATGATCCAGCCCACACAGGGGAAGTAGTGTGATCCAGCCCACCCTGGGGAAGTATTGTGATTCAGCCCAACCTGGGGAAGGGGAAGTGGTATGATCCAGCCCACCCTGGGAAGGTAGTGCAATCCAGCCCACCCTGGGGAAGTATTGTGATCCAGCCCACCCTGGGGAAGGGGAAGTGGTATGAAACAGCCCACCCTGGGGAAGTATTGTGATCCAGCCCACCCTGGGGAAGGGGAAGGGATATGATCCAGCACACCCTGGGGAAGGGGAAGTGGTATGATCCAGCCCACACAGGGGAAGTAGTGTGATCCAGCCCACCCTGGGGAAGTATTGTGATTCAGCCCAACCTGGGGAAGGGGAAGTGGTATGATCCATCCCACCCTGGGGAAGTATTTCGATCCAGCCCAACCTGGGGAAGGGGAAGTGTTATGATCCAGCCCACACAGGGGAAGTAGTGTGATTCAGCCCAACCTGGGGAAGGGGAAGTGGTATGATCCATCCCACCCAAGGGAAGTATTGTGATTCAGCCCAACCTGGGGAAGGGGAAGTGGTATGATCCAGCCCACCCTGGGAAAGTAGTGCGATCCAGCCCACCCTGGGGAAGTATTGTGATCCAGCCCACCCTGGGGAAGGGGAAGTGGTATGATCCAGCCCACACAGGGGAAGTAGTGTGATCCAGCCCACCCTGGGGAAGTATTGTGATTCAGCCCAACCTGGGGAAGGGGAAGTGGTATCAATCAATCAATCAAATTTATTTTATATAGCCCTTCGTACATCAGCTGATATCTCAACGTGCTGTACAGAAACCCAGCCTAAAACCCCAAACAGCAAGCAATGCAGGTTAAGAAGCACGGTGGCTAGGAAAAACTCCCTAGAAAGGCCAAAACCTAGGAAGAAACCTAGAGAGGAACCAGGCTATGTGGGGTGGCCAGTCCTCTTCTGGCTGTGCCGGGTGGAGATTATAACAAAACATGGTCAAGATGTTCAAATGTTCATAAATGACCAGCATGGTCGAATAATAATAAGGCAGAATAGTTGAAATTGGAGCAGCAGCACAGTCAGGTGGACTGGGGACAGCAAGGAGTCATCATGTCAGGTATTCCTGGGGCATGGTCCTAGGGCTCAGGTCCTCCGAGAGAGAGAAAGAAAGAGAGAATTAGAGAGAGCATATGTGGGATGGCCAGTCCTCTTCTGGCTGTGCCGGGTGGAGATTATAACAGAACATGGCCAAGATGTTCAAATGTTCATAAATGATCAGCATGGTCGAATAATAATAAGGCAGAACAGTTGAAACTGGAGCAGCAGCACAGCCAGGTGGACTGGGGACAGCAAGGAGTCATCATGTCAGGTAGTCCTGGGGCATGGTCCTAGGGCTCAGGTCCTCCGAGAGAGAGAAAGAGAGAAGGAGAGAATTAGAGAACGCACACTTAGATTCACACAGGACACCGAATAGGACAGGAGAAGTACTCCAGATATAACAAACTGACCCTAGCCCCCCGACACATAAACTACTGCAGCATAAATACTGGAGGCTGAGACAGGAGGGGTCAGGAGACACTGTGGCCCACTCCGAGGACACCCCCGGACAGGGCCAAACAGGAAGGATATAACCCCACCCACTTTGCCAAAGCACAGCCCCCACACCACTAGAGGGATATCTTCAACCACCAACTTACCATCCTGAGACAAGGCTGAGTATAGCCCACAAAGACCTCCGCCACGGCACAACTTAAGGGGGGGGGGGGGGGGGGGGCGCCAACCCAGACAGGATGACCACATCAGTGACTCAACCCACTCAGGTGACGCACCTCCTCCAGGGACGGCATGAGAGAGCCCCAGTAAAGCCAGTGACTCAGCCCCTGTAATAGGGTTAGAGGCAGAGAATCCCAGTGGAAAGAGGGGAACCGGCCAGGCAGAGACAGCAAGGGTGGTTCGTTGCTCCAGAGCCTTTCCGTTCACCCTCCCACTCCTGGGCCAGACTACACTCAATCATATGACCCACTGAAGAGATGAGTCTTCAGTAGAGACTTAAAGGTTGAGACCGAGTTTGCGTCTCTGACATGGGTAGGCAGACCGTTCCATAAAAATGGAGCTCTATAGGAGAAAGCCCTGCCTCCAGCTGTTTGCTTAAAAATTCTAGGGACAATTAGGAGGCCTGCGTCTTGTGACCGTAGCGTACGTGTAGGTATGTACGGCAGGACCAAATCAGAGAGATAGATAGGAGCAAGCCCATGTAATGCTTTGTAGGTTAGCAGTAAAACCTTGAAATCAGCCCTTGCTTTGACAGGAAGCCAGTGTAGAGAGGCTAGCACTGGAGTAATATGATCAAATTTTTTGGTTCTAGTCAGGATTCTAGCAGCCGTATTTAGCACTAACTGAAGTTTATTTAGTGCTTTATCCGGGTAGCCGGAAAGTAGAGCATTGCAGTAGTCTAACCTGGAAGTGACAAAAGCATGGATTAATTTTTCTGCATCATTTTTGGACAGAAAGTTCCTGATTTTTGCAATGTTACGTAGATGGAAAAAAGCTGTCCTTGAAATGGTCTTGATATGTTCTTCAAAAGAGAGATCAGGGTCCAGAGTAACGCCGAGGTCCTTCACAGTTTTATTTGAGACGACTGTACAACCATTAAGATTAATTGTCAGATTCAACAGAAGATCTCTTTGTTTCTATGATCCATCCCACCCTGGGGAAGTATTTCGATCCAGCCCACCCTGGGGAAGTATTGTGATCCAGCCCACCCCGGGGAAGGGGAAGTGGTATGAAACAGCCCACCCTGGGGAAGTATTGTGATCCAGCCCACCCTGGGGAAGGGGAAGGGATATGATCCAGCCCACCCTGGGGAAGGGGAAGTGGTATGATCCAGCCCACACAGGGGAAGTAGTGTGATCCAGCCCACCCTGGGGAAGTATTGTGATTCAGCCCAACCTGGGGAAGGGGAAGTGGTATGATCCATCCCACCCTGGGGAAGTATTTCGATCCAGCCCACCCTGGGGAAGTATTGTGATCCAGCCCACCCTGGGGAAGGGGAAGTGGTATGAAACAGCCCACCCTGGGGAAGTATTGTGATCCAGCCCACCCTGGGGAAGGGGAAGGGATATGATCCAGCCCACCCTGGGGAAGTAGTGTGATCTAGCCCACCCTGGGGAAGTGGTGCGATCCAGCCCACCCTGGGGAAGTGGTGCGATCCAGCCCACTATGGGGAAGTTGTGTGATCCAGCCCACCCTGGGGAAGTAGTGTGATACAGCCCACCCTAGGGAAGTAGTGTGATCCAGCCCACCCTGGGGAAGTGGTGCGATCCAGCCCACCCTGGTGAAGAGGTGCGATCCAGCCCACCCTGGGGAAGTAGTGTGATCCAGCCCACCCTGGTGAAGTGGTGCGATCCAGCCCACCCTGGGGAAGTAGTGTGATCCAGCCCACCCTGGGGAAGGGGAAGGGATATGATCCAGCCCACCCTGGGGAAGTCGTGTGATCCAGCCCACCCTGGTGAAGTGGTGCGATCCAGCCCACCCTGGGGAAGTAGTGCGATCCAGCCCACCCTGGTGAAGAGGTGCGATCCAGCCCACCCTGGGGAAGTAGTGTGATCCAGCCCACCCTGGTGAAGTGGTGCGATCCAGCCCACCCTGGGGAAGTAGTGTGATCCAGCCCACCCTGGGGAAGGGGAAGGGATATGATCCAGCCCACCCTGGGGAAGTCGTGTGATCTAGCCCACCCTGGGGAAGTAGTGTGATCCAGCCCACCCTGGGGAAGGAGTGTGATCAAGCCCACCCTGAGGAAGTAGTGTGATCCAGCCCACCCTGGGGAAGTATTGTGATCCAGCCCACCCTGGGGAAGGGGAAGGGATATGATCCAGCCCACCCTGGGGAAGTAGTGTGATCTAGCCCACCCTGGGGAAGTGGTGCGATCCAGCCCACCCTGGGGAATTATTGTGATCCAGCCCACCCTGGGGAAGGGGAAGGGATATGATCCAGCCCACCCTGGGGAAGTATTGTGATCTAGCCCACCCTGGGGATGTGGTGCTATCCAGCCCACCCTGGTGAAGTGGTGCGATCCAGCCCACCCTGGGGTAGTGGTGCGATCCAGCCCACCCTGGGGAAGTAGTGTGATCCAGCCCACCCTGGGCAAGTACTGTGATCCAGCCCACCCTGGGGAATTCTTGTGATACAGCACACTCTGGGGAAGTAGTGTGATCCAGCCCACCCTGGGGAAGGAGTGTGATCCAGCCCACCCTGGGGAAATAGTGTGATCCAGCCCACCCTGGGGAAGTATTGTGATCCAGCCCACCCTGGGGAAGTTGAAGGGATATGATCCAGCCCACCCTGGGGAAATAGTGTGATCTAGCCCACCCTGGGGAAGTGGTGCGATCCAGCCCACCCTGGTGAAGTGGTGCGATCCAGCCCACCCTGGGGAAGTAGTGTGATCCAACCCACCCTGGGGAAGTAGTGTGATCCAGCCCACCCTGGGGAAGTGGTGCGATCCAGCCCACCCTGGGGAAGTCGTGCGATCCAGCCCACCCTTGGGAAGTAGTGTGATCCAGCCCACCCTGGGGAAGTAGTGTGATCCAGCCCACCCTGGGGAAATAGTGTGATCCAGCCGACCCTGGGGAAGTGGTGCGATCCAGTCCACCCTGGGGAAGTAGTGTGATCCAGCGCACCCTGGGGAAGTATTGTGATCCAGCCCAACCTGGGGAAGGGGAAGTGGTATGATCCAGCCCACCCTGGGGAAGTAGTGTGATCCAGCCCACCCTGGGGAAGTAGTGTGATCCAACCCACCCTGGGGAAGTAGTGTGATCCAACCCACCCTGGGGAAGTAGTGTGATCTAGCCCACCCTGGGGATGTGGTGCTATCCAGCCCACCCTGGGGAAGTCGTGCGATCCAGCCCACCCTGGGGAAGTATTGTGATCCAGCCCAACCTGGGGAAGGGGAAGTGGTATGATCCAGCCCACCCTGGGGAAGTAGTGTGATCCAGCCCACCCTGGAGAAGTATTGTGATTCAGCCCAACCTGGGGAAGGGGAAGTGGTATGATCCAGCCCACCCTGGGGAAGTAGTGTGATCCAGCCCACCCTGTGGAAGGAGTGTGATCCAGCCCACCCTGGGGAAGTAGTGTGATCCAGCCCACCCTGGGGAAGTATTGTGATCCAGCCCACCCTGGGGAAGGGGAAGGGATATGATCCAGCCCACCCTGGGGAAGTAGTGTGATCCAGCCCACCCTGGGGAAGTGGTGCGATCCAGTCCACCCTGGGGAAGTAGTGTGATCCAGCACACCCTGGGGAAGTATTGTGATCCAGCCCAACCTGGGGAAGGGGAAGTGGTATGATCCAGCCCACACAGGGGAAGTAGTGTGATCCAGCCCACCCTGGGGAAGTGTTGTGATTCAGCCCAACCTGGGGAAGGGGAAGTGGTATGATCCAGCCCACCCTGTGGAAGTAGTGCGATCCAGCCCACCCTGGGGAAGGGGAAGGGATATGATCCAGCCCACCCTGGGGAAGGGGAAGTGGTATGATCCAGCCCACACAGGGGAAGTAGTGTGATCCAGCCCACCCTGGGGAAGTATTGTGATTCAGCCCAACCTGGGGAAGGGGAAGTGGTATGATCCAGCCCACCCTGGGGAAGTAGTGCGATCCAGCCCACCCTGTGGAAGTATTGTGATCCAGCCCACCCTGGGGAAGGGGAAGTGGTATGAAACAGCCCACCCTAGGGAAGTATTGTGATCCAGCCCACCCTGGGGAAGGGGAAGGGATATGATCCAGCCCACCCTGGGGAAGTAGTGTGATCTAGCCCACCCTGGGGAAGTGGTGCGATCCAGCCCACCCTGGGGAAGTCGTGCGATCCAGCTCACCCTTGGGGAAGTAGTGTGATCCAGCCCACCCTGGGGAAGTAGTGTGATCCAGCCCACCCTGGGGAAATAGTGTGATCCAGCCCACCCTGGGGAAGTGGTGCGATCCAGTCCACCCTGGGGAAGTAGTGTGATCCAGCGCACCCTGGGGAAGTATTGTGATCCAGCCCAACCTGGGGAAGGGGAAGTGGTATGATCCAGCCCACCCTGGGGAAGTAGTGTGATCCAGCCCACCCTGGGGAAGTAGTGTGATCCAACCCACCCTGGGGAAGTAGTGTGATCCAGCCCACCCTGGGGAAGTAGTGTGATCCAGCCCACCCTGGGGAAGTTTTGTGATCCAGCACACCCTGGGGAAGTATTGTGATCCAGCCCAACCTGGGGAAGGGGAAGTGGTATGATCCAGCCCACACAGGGGAAGTAGTGTGATCTAGCCCACCCTGGGGAAGTGGTGCGATCCATCCCACCCTGGGGAAGTGGTGCGATCCAGCCCACTATGGGGAAGTGGTGTGATCCAGCCCACCCTGGGGAAGTAGTGTGATACAGCCCACCCTGGGGAAGTAGTGTGATCCAGCCCACCCTGGGGAAGTGGTGCGATCCAGCCCACCCTGGGGAAGTAGTTAGATCCAGCCCACCCTGGGGAAGGGGAAGGGATATGATCCAGCCCACCCTGGGGAAGTAGTGTGATCTAGCCCACCCTGGGGAAGTGTTGCGATCCAGCCCACCCTGGTGAAGTGGTGCGATCCAGCCCACCCTGGGGAAGTAGTGTGATCCAGCCCACCCTGGGGAAGGGGAAGGGATATGATCCAGCCCACCCTGGGGAAGTCGTGTGATCTAGCCCACCCTGGGGAAGTGGTGCGATCCAGCCCACCCTGGTGAAGTGGTGCGATCCAGCCCACCCTGGGGATGTAGTGTGATCCAGCCCACCCTGGGGAAGTAGTGTGATACAGCCCACCCTGGGGAAGTGGTGCGATCCAGCCCACCCTGGGGAAGTGGTGCGATCCAGCCCACCCTGGGGAAGTAGTGTGATCCAGCCCACCCTGGGGAAGTACTGTGATCCAGCCCACCCTGGGGAAGTAGTGTGATCCAGCCCACCCTGGGGAAGTAGTGTGATCCAGCCCACCCTGGGGAAGTAGTGTGATCCAGCCCACCCTGGGGAAGTAGTGTGATCCAGCCCACCCTGGGGAAGGAGTTTGATCAATCCCACCCTGGGGAAGTAGTGTGATCCAGCACACCCTGGGGAAGTAGTGTGATCCAGCCCACCCTGGGGAAGTAGTGTGATCCAGCCCACCCTGGGGAAGGAGTGTGATCCAGCCCACCCTGGGGAAGTATTGTGATCCAGCCCAACCTGGGGAAGGGGAAGTGGTATGATCCAGCCCACCCTGGGGAAGTAGTGCGATCCAGCCCACCCTGTGGAAGTATTGTGATCCAGCCCACCCTGGGGAAGGGGAAGTGGTATGAAACAGCCCACCCTAGGGAAGTATTGTGATCCAGCCCACCCTGGGGAAGGGGAAGGGATATGATCCAGCCCACCCTGGGGAAGTAGTGTGATCTAGCCCACCCTGGGGAAGTGGTGCGATCCAGCCCACCCTGGGGAAGTCGTGCGATCCAGCCCACCCTGGGGAAATAGTGTGATCCAGCCCACCCTGGGGAAGTGGTGCGATCCAGTCCACCCTGGGGAAGTAGTGTGATCCAGCGCACCCTGGGGAAGTATTGTGATCCAGCCCAACCTGGGGAAGGGGAAGTGGTATGATCCAGCCCACCCTGGGGAAGTAGTGTGATCCAGCCCACCCTGGGGAAGTAGTGTGATCCAACCCACCCTGGGGAAGTAGTGTGATCCAGCCCACCCTGGGGAAGTAGTGTGATCCAGCCCACCCTGGGGAAGTAGTGTGATTCAGCACACCCTGGGGAAGTATTGTGATCCAGCCCAACCTGGGGAAGGGGAAGTGGTATGATCCAGCCCACACAGGGGAAGTAGTGTGATCTAGCCCACCCTGGGGAAGTGGTGCGATCCAGCCCACCCTGGGGAAGTGGTGCGATCCAGCCCACTATGGGGAAGTTGTGTGATCCAGCCCACCCTGGGGAAGTAGTGTGATACAGCCCACCCTGGGGAAGTAGTGTGATCCAGCCCACCCTGGGGAAGTGGTGCGATCCAGCCCACCCTGGGGAAGTAGTTAGATCCAGCCCACCCTGGGGAAGGGGAAGGGATATGATCCAGCCCACCCTGGGGAAGTAGTGTGATCTAGCCCACCCTGGGGAAGTGTTGCGATCCAGCCCACCCTGGTGAAGTGGTGCGATCCAGCCCACCCTGGGGAAGTAGTGTGATCCAGCCCACCCTGGGGAAGGGGAAGGGATATGATCCAGCCCACCCTGGGGAAGTCGTGTGATCTAGCCCACCCTGGGGAAGTGGTGCGATCCAGCCCACCCTGGTGAAGTGGTGCGATCCAGCCCACCCTGGGGAAGTAGTGTGATCCAGCCCACCCTGGGGAAGTAGTGTAATACAGCCCACCCTGGGGAAGTGGTGCGATCCAGCCCACCCTGGGGAAGTGGTGCGATCCAGCCCACCCTGGGGAAGTAGTGTGATCCAGCCCACCCTGGGGAAGTACTGTGATCCAGCCCACCCTGGGGAATTATTGTGATACAGCCCACCCTGGGGAAGTAGTGTGATCCAGCCCACCCTGGGGAAGTAGTGTGATCCAGCCCACCCTGGGGAAGTAGTGTGATCCAGCCCACCCTGGGGAAGTAGTGTGATCCAGCCCACCCTGGGGAAGTAGTGTGATCCAGCCCACCCTGGGGAAGGAGTGTGATCAATCCCACCCTGGGGAAGTAGTGTGATCCAGCACACCCTTGGGAAGTAGTGTGATCCAGCCCACCCTGGGGAAGTAGTGTGATCCAGCCCACCCTGGGGAAATAGTGTGATCCAGCCCACCCTGGGGAAGTGGTGCGATCCAGTCCACCCTGGGGAAGTAGTGTGATCCAGCGCACCCTGGGGAAGTATTGTGATCCAGCCCAACCTGGGGAAGGGGAAGTGGTATGATCCAGCCCACCCTGGGGAAGTAGTGTGATCCAGCCCACCCTGGGGAAGTAGTGTGATCCAACCCACCCTGGGGAAGTAGTGTGATCCAGCCCACCCTGGGGAAGTAGTGTGATCCAGCCCACCCTGGGGAAGTAGTGTGATCCAGCACACCCTGGGGAAGTATTGTGATCCAGCCCAACCTGGGGAAGGGGAAGTGGTATGATCCAGCCCACACAGGGGAAGTAGTGTGATCTAGCCCACCCTGGGGAAGTGGTGCGATCCAGCCCACCCTGGGGAAGTGGTGCGATCCAGCCCACTATGGGGAAGTTGTGTGATCCAGCCCACCCTGGGGAAGTAGTGTGATACAGCCCACCCTGGGGAAGTAGTGTGATCCAGCCCACCCTGGGGAAGTGGTGCGATCCAGCCCACCCTGGGGAAGTAGTTAGATCCAGCCCACCCTGGGGAAGGGGAAGGGATATGATCCAGCCCACCCTGGGGAAGTAGTGTGATCTAGCCCACCCTGGGGAAGTGTTGCGATCCAGCCCACCCTGGTGAAGTGGTGCGATCCAGCCCACCCTGGGGAAGTAGTGTGATCCAGCCCACCCTGGGGAAGGGGAAGGGATATGATCCAGCCCACCCTGGGGAAGTCGTGTGATCTAGCCCACCCTGGGGAAGTGGTGCGATCCAGCCCACCCTGGTGAAGTGGTGCGATCCAGCCCACCCTGGGGAAGTAGTGTGATCCAGCCAACCCTGGGGAAGTAGTGTGATACAGCCCACCCTGGGGAAGTGGTGCGATCCAGCCCACCCTGGGGAAGTGGTGCGATCCAGCCCACCCTGGGGAAGTAGTGTGATCCAGCCCACCCTGGGGAAGTACTGTGATCCAGCCCACCCTGGGGAAGTAGTGTGATCCAGCCCACCCTGGGGAAGTAGTGTGATCCAGCCCACCCTGGGGAAGTAGTGTGATCCAGCCCACCCTGGGGAAGTAGTGTGATCCAGCCCACCCTGGGGAAGTAGTGTGATCCAGCCCACCCTGGGGAAGGAGTGTGATCAATCCCACCCTGGGGAAGTAGTGTGATCCAGCACACCCTGGGGAAGTAGTGTGATCCAGCCCACCCTGGGGAAGTAGTGTGATCCAGCCCACCCTGGGGAAGGAGTGTGATCCAGCCCACCCTGGGGAAGTATTGTGATCCAGCCCAACCTGGGGAAGGGGAAGTGGTATGATCCAGCCCACCCTGGGGAAGTAGTGCGATCCAGCCCACCCTGTGGAAGTATTGTGATCCAGCCCACCCTGGGGAAGGGGAAGTGGTATGAAACAGCCCACCCTAGGGAAGTATTGTGATCCAGCCCACCCTGGGGAAGGGGAAGGGATATGGTCCAGCCCACCCTGGGGAAGTAGTGTGATCTAGCCCACCCTGGGGAAGTGGTGCGATCCAGCCCACCCTGGGGAAGTCGTGCGATCCAGCTCACCCTTGGGGAAGTAGTGTGATCCAGCCCACCCTGGGGAAGTAGTGTGATCCAGCCCACCCTGGGGAAATAGTGTGATCCAGCCCACCCTGGGGAAGTGGTGCGATCCAGTCCACCCTGGGGAAGTAGTGTGATCCAGCGCACCCTGGGGAAGTATTGTGATCCAGCCCAACCTGGGGAAGGGGAAGTGGTATGATCCAGCCCACACAGGGGAAGTAGTGTGATCTAGCCCACCCTGGGGAAGTGGTGCGATCCAGCCCACCCTGGGGAAGTGGTGCGATCCAGCCCACTATGGGGAAGTTGTGTGATCCAGCCCACCCTGGGGAAGTAGTGTGATACAGCCCACCCTGGGGAAGTAGTGTGATCCAGCCCACCCTGGGGAAGTGGTGCGATCCAGCCCACCCTGGGGAAGTAGTTAGATCCAGCCCACCCTGGGGAAGGGGAAGGGATATGATCCAGCCCACCCTGGGGAAGTAGTGTGATCTAGCCCACCCTGGGGAAGTGTTGCGATCCAGCCCACCCTGGTGAAGTGGTGCGATCCAGCCCACCCTGGGGAAGTAGTGTGATCCAGCCCACCCTGGGGAAGGGGAAGGGATATGATCCAGCCCACCCTGGGGAAGTCGTGTGATCTAGCCCACCCTGGGGAAGTGGTGCGATCCAGCCCACCCTGGTGAAGTGGTGCGATCCAGCCCACCCTGGGGAAGTAGTGTGATCCAGCCCACCCTGGGGAAGTAGTGTGATCCAGCCCACCCTGGGGAAGTGGTGCGATCCAGCCCACCCTGGGGAAGTGGTGCGATCCAGCCCACCCTGGGGAAGTAGTGTGATCCAGCCCACCCTGGGGAAGTACTGTGATCCAGCCCACCCTGGGGAATTATTGTGATACAGCCCACCCTGGGGAAGTAGTGTGATCCAGCCCACCCTGGGGAAGTAGTGTGATCCAGCCCACCCTGGGGAAGTAGTGTGATCCAGCCCACCCTGGGGAAGTAGTGTGATCCAGCCCACCCTGGGGAAGTAGTGTGATCCAGCCCACCCTGGGGAAGGAGTGTGATCAATCCCACCCTGGGGAAGTAGTGTGATCCAGCACACCCTGGGGAAGTAGTGTGATCCAGCCCACCCTGGGGAAGTAGTGTGATCCAGCCCACCCTGGGGAAGGAGTGTGATCCAGCCCACCCTGGGGAAGTATTGTGATCCAGCCCACCCTGGGGAAGGGGAAGGGATATGATCCAGCCCACCCTGGGGAAGTAGTGTGATCTAGCCCACCCTGGGGAAGTGGTGCGATCCAGCCCACCCTGGTGAAGTGGTGCGATCCAACCCACCCTGGGGAAGTAGTGTGATCCAACCCACCCTGGGGAAGTAGTGTGATCCAGCCCACCCTGGGGAAGTGGTGCGATCCAGCCCACCCTGGGGAAGTCGTGCGATCCAGCCCACCCTTGGGAAGTAGTGTGATCCAGCCCACCCTGGGGAAGTAGTGTGATCCAGCCCACCCTGGGGAAGTAGTGTCATCCAGCCCACCCTGGGGAAGTGGTGCGATCCAGTCCACCCTGGGGAAGTAGTGTGATCCAGCGCACCCTGGGGAAGTATTGTGATCCAGCCCAACCTGGGGAAGGGGAAGTGGTATGATCCAGCACACCCTGGGGAAGTAGTGTGATCCAGCCCACCCTGGGGAAGTATTGTGATTCAGCCCAACCTGGGGAAGGGGAAGTGGTATGATCCAGCCCACCCTTGGGAAGTGGTACGATCCAGCCCACCCTGGGTAAGTAGTGTGATCCAGCCCACCCTGGGGAAGTAGTGCGATCCAGCCCACGCTGGGGAAGTATTGTGATCCAGCCCACCCTGGGGAAGGGGAAGTGGTATGAACCAGCCCACCCTGGGGAAGTATTGTGATCCAGCCCACCCTGGGGAAGGGGAAGGGATATGATCCAGCCCACCCTGTGGAAGTAGTGTGATCTAGCCCACCCTGGGGAAGTGGTGCGATCCAGCCCACCCTGGTGAAGTGGTGCGATCCAGCCCACCCTGGGGAAGTAGTGTGATCCAGCCCACCCTGGGGAAGTAGTGTAATCCAGCCCACCCTGGGGAAGTGGTGCGATCCAGCCCACCCTGGGGAAGTGGTGCGATCCAGCCCACCCTGGGGAAGTAGTGTGATCCAGCCCACTATGGGGAAGGAGTGTGATCCAGCCCACCCTGGGGAAGTAGTGTGATCCAGCCCACCCTGGGGAAGTATTGTGATCCAGCCCACCCTGGGGAAGGGGAAGGGATATGATCCAGCCCACCCTGGGGAAGTAGTGTGATCTAGCCCACCCTGGGGATGTGGTGCGATCCAGCCCACCCTGGTGAAGTGGTGCGATCCAGCCCACCCTGGGGTAGTGGTGCGATCCAGCCCACCCTGGGGAAGTAGTGTGATCCAGCCCACCCTGGGCAAGTACTGTGATCCAGCCCACCCTGGGGAATTATTGTGATACAGCCCACCCTGGGGAAGTAGTGTGATCCAGCCCACCCTGGGGAAGTAGTGTGAACCAGCCCACCCTGGGGAAGTAGTGTGATCCAGCCCACCCTGGGGAAGTAGTGTGATCCAGCCCACCCTGGGGCTGTAGTGTGAACCATCCCACCCTGGGGAAGTAGTGTGATCCAGCCCACCTTGGGGAAGTAGTGTGATCCAGCCCACCCTGGGGAAGGAGTGTGATCCAGCCCACCCTGGGGAAGTAGTGTGATCCAGCCCACCCTGGGGAAGTATTGTGATCCAGCCCACCCTGGGGAAGGGGAAGGGATATGATCCAGCCCACCCTGGGGAAGTAGTGTGATCTAGCCCACCCTGGGGAAGTGGTGCGATCCAGCCCACCCTGGTGAAGTGGTGCGATCCAGCCCACCCTTCGGAAGTAGTGTGATCCAGCCCACCCTGGGGAAGTAGTGTGATCCAGCCCACCCTGGGGAAGTAGTGTGATCCAGCCCACCCTGGGGAAGTGGTGCGATCCAGTCCACCCTGGGGAAGTAGTGTGATCCAGCGCACCCTGGGGAAGTATTGTGATACAGGCCAACCTGGGGAAGGGGAAGTGGTATGATCCAGCCCACCCTGGGGAAGTAGTGTGATCCAGCCCACCCTGGGGAAGTAGTGTGATCCAACCCACCCTGGGGAAGTAGTGTGATCCAGCCCACCCTGGGGAAGTGGTGCGATCCAGCCCACCCTGGGGAAGTAGTTAGATCCAGCCCACCCTGGGGAAGGGGAAGGGATATGATCCAGCCCACCCTGGGGAAGTAGTGTGATCTAGCCCACCCTGGGGAAGTGTTGCGATCCAGCCCACCCTGGTGAAGTGGTGCGATCCAGCCCACCCTGGGGAAGTAGTGTGATCCAGCCCACCCTGGGGAAGGGGAAGGGATATGATCCAGCCCACCCTGGGGAAGTCGTGTGATCTAGCCCACCCTGGGGAAGTGGTGCGATCCAGCCCACCCTGGTGAAGTGGTGCGATCCAGCCCACCCTGGGGAAGTAGTGTGATCCAGCCCACCCTGGGGAAGTAGTGTGATACAGCCCACCCTGGGGAAGTGGTGCGATCCAGCCCACCCTGGGGAAGTGGTGCGATCCAGCCCACCCTGGGGAAGTACTGTGATCCAGCCCACCCTGGGGAATTATTGTGATACAGCCCACCCTGGGGAAGTAGTGTGATCCAGCCCACCCTGGGGAAGTAGTGTGATCCAGCCCACCCTGGGGAAGTAGTGTGATCCAGCCCACCCTGGGGAAGTAGTGTGATCCAGCCCACCCTGGGGAAGTAGTGTGATCCAGCCCACCCTGGGGAAGGAGTGTGATCAATCCCACCCTGGGGAAGTAGTGTGATCCAGCACACCCTGGGGAAGTAGTGTGATCCAGCCCACCCTGGGGAAGTAGTGTGATCCAGCCCACCCTGGGGAAGGAGTGTGATCCAGCCCACCCTGGGGAAGTATTGTGATCCAGCCCACCCTGGGGAAGGGGAAGGGATATGATCCAGCCCACCCTGGGGAAGTAGTGTGATCTAGCCCACCCTGGGGAAGTGGTGCGATCCAGCCCACCCTGGTGAAGTGGTGCGATCCAACCCACCCTGGGGAAGTAGTGTGATCCAACCCACCCTGGGGAAGTAGTGTGATCCAGCCCACCCTGGGGAAGTGGTGCGATCCAGCCCACCCTGGGGAAGTCGTGCGATCCAGCCCACCCTTGGGAAGTAGTGTGATCCAGCCCACCCTGGGGAAGTAGTGTGATCCAGCCCACCCTGGGGAAGTAGTGTCATCCAGCCCACCCTGGGGAAGTGGTGCGATCCAGTCCACCCTGGGGAAGTAGTGTGATCCAGCGCACCCTGGGGAAGTATTGTGATCCAGCCCAACCTGGGGAAGGGGAAGTGGTATGATCCAGCACACCCTGGGGAAGTAGTGTGATCCAGCCCACCCTGGGGAAGTATTGTGATTCAGCCCAACCTGGGGAAGGGGAAGTGGTATGATCCAGCCCACCCTTGGGAAGTGGTACGATCCAGCCCACCCTGGGTAAGTAGTGTGATCCAGCCCACCCTGGGGAAGTAGTGCGATCCAGCCCACGCTGGGGAAGTATTGTGATCCAGCCCACCCTGGGGAAGGGGAAGTGGTATGAACCAGCCCACCCTGGGGAAGTATTGTGATCCAGCCCACCCTGGGGAAGGGGAAGGGATATGATCCAGCCCACCCTGTGGAAGTAGTGTGATCTAGCCCACCCTGGGGAAGTGGTGCGATCCAGCCCACCCTGGTGAAGTGGTGCGATCCAGCCCACCCTGGGGAAGTAGTGTGATCCAGCCCACCCTGGGGAAGTAGTGTAATCCAGCCCACCCTGGGGAAGTGGTGCGATCCAGCCCACCCTGGGGAAGTGGTGCGATCCAGCCCACCCTGGGGAAGTAGTGTGATCCAGCCCACTATGGGGAAGGAGTGTGATCCAGCCCACCCTGGGGAAGTAGTGTGATCCAGCCCACCCTGGGGAAGTATTGTGATCCAGCCCACCCTGGGGAAGGGGAAGGGATATGATCCAGCCCACCCTGGGGAAGTAGTGTGATCTAGCCCACCCTGGGGATGTGGTGCGATCCAGCCCACCCTGGTGAAGTGGTGCGATCCAGCCCACCCTGGGGTAGTGGTGCGATCCAGCCCACCCTGGGGAAGTAGTGTGATCCAGCCCACCCTGGGCAAGTACTGTGATCCAGCCCACCCTGGGGAATTATTGTGATACAGCCCACCCTGGGGAAGTAGTGTGATCCAGCCCACCCTGGGGAAGTAGTGTGAACCAGCCCACCCTGGGGAAGTAGTGTGATCCAGCCCACCCTGGGGAAGTAGTGTGATCCAGCCCACCCTGGGGAAGTAGTGTGAACCAGCCCACCCTGGGGAAGTAGTGTGATCCAGCCCACCCTGGGGAAGTAGTGTGATCCAGCCCACCCTGGGGAAGGAGTGTGATCCAGCCCACCCTGGGGAAGTAGTGTGATCCAGCCCACCCTGGGGAAGTATTGTGATCCAGCCCACCCTGGGGAAGGGGAAGGGATATGATCCAGCCCACCCTGGGGAAGTAGTGTGATCTAGCCCACCCTGGGGAAGTGGTGCGATCCAGCCCACCCTGGTGAAGTGGTGCGATCCAGCCCACCCTTCGGAAGTAGTGTGATCCAGCCCACCCTGGGGAAGTAGTGTGATCCAGCCCACCCTGGGGAAGTAGTGTGATCCAGCCCACCCTGGGGAAGTGGTGCGATCCAGTCCACCCTGGGGAAGTAGTGTGATCCAGCGCACCCTGGGGAAGTATTGTGATCCAGGCCAACCTGGGGAAGGGGAAGTGGTATGATCCAGCCCACCCTGGGGAAGTAGTGTGATCCAGCCCACCCTGGGGAAGTAGTGTGATCCAACCCACCCTGGGGAAGTAGTGTGATCCAGCCCACCCTGGGGAAGTGGTGCGATCCAGCCCACCCTGGGGAAGTCGTGCGATCCAGCCCACCCTTGGGAAGTAGTGTGATCCAGCCCACCCTGGGGAAGTAGTGTGATCCAGCCCACCCTGGGGAAGTAGTGTGATCCAGCCCACCCTGGGGAAGTGGTGCGATCCAGTCCACCCTGGGGAAGTAGTGTGATCCAGCACACCCTGGGGAAGTATTGTGATCCAGCCCAACCTGGGGAAGGGGAAGTGGTATGATCCAGCCCACCCTGGGGAAGTAGTGTGATCCAGCCCACCCTGGGGAAGTATTGTGATTCAGCCCAACCTGGGGAAGGGGAATTGGTATGATCCAGCCCACCCTGGGGAAGTAGTGTGATCCAGCCCACCCTGGGGAAGGAGTGTGATCCAGCCCACCCTGGGGAAGTAGTGTGATCCAGCCCACCCTGGGGAAGTATTGTGATCCAGCCCACCCTGGGGAAGGGGAAGGGATATGATCCAGCCCACCCTGGGGAAGTCGTGTGATCTAGCCCACCCTGGGGAAGTGGTGCGATCCAGCCCACCCTAGTGAAGTGGTGCGATCCAGCCCACCCTGGGGAAGTAGTGTGATCCAGCCCACCCTGGGGAAGTAGTGTGATACAGCCCACCCTGGGGAAGTGGTGCGATCCAGCCCACCCTGGGGAAGTTGTGCGATCCAGCCCACCCTGGGGAAGTAGTGTGATCCAGCCCACCCTGGGGAAGTACTGTGATCCAGCCCACCCTGGGGAAGTAGTGTGATACAGCCCACCCTGGGGAAGTAGTGTGATCCAGCCCACCCTGGGGAAGTAGTGTGATCCAGCCCACCCTGGGGAAGTAGTGTGATCCAGCCCACCCTGGGGAAGGAGTGTGATCAAGCCCACCCTGGGGAAGTAGTGTGATCCAGCACACCCTGGGGAAGTAGTGTGATCCAGCCCACCCTGGGGAAGTAGTGTGATCCAGCCCACCCTGGGGAAGGAGTGTGATCCAGCCCACCCTGGGGAAGTAGTGTGATCCAGCCCACCCTGGGGAAGTATTGTGATCCAGCCCACCCTGGGGAAGGGGAAGGGATATGATCCAGCCCACCCTGGGGAAGTAGTGTGATCTAGCCCACCCTGGGGAAGTGGTGCGATCCAGCCCACCCTGGTGAAGTGGTGCGATCCAACCCACCCTGGGGAAGTAGTGTGATCCAACCCACCCTGGGGAAGTAGTGTGATCCAGCCCACCCTGGGGAAGTGGTGCGATCCAGCCCACCCTGGGGAAGTCGTGCGATCCAGCCCACCCTTGGGAAGTAGTGTGATCCAGCCAAACCCTGGGGAAGTAGTGTGATCCAGCCCTGCCTGGGGAAGTAGTGTCATCCAGCCCACCCTGGGGAAGTGGTGCGGTCCAGTCCACCCTGGGGAAGTAGTGTGATCCAGCGCACCCTGGGGAAGTATTGTGATCCAGCCCAACCTGGGGAAGGGGAAGTGGTATGATCCAGCACACCCTGGGGAAGTAGTGTGATCCAGCCCACCCTGGGGAAGTATTGTGATTCAGCCCAACCTGGGGAAGGGGAAGTGGTATGATCCAGCCCACCCTTGGGAAGTGGTACGATCCAGCCCACCCTGGGTAAGTAGTGTGATCCAGCCCACCCTGGGGAAGTAGTGCGATCCAGCCCACGCTGGGGAAGTATTGTGATCCAGCCCACCCTGGGGAAGGGGAAGTGGTATGAACCAGCCCACCCTGGGGAAGTATTGTGATCCAGCCCATCCTGGGGAAGGGGAAGGGATATGATCCAGCCCACCCTGGGGAAGTCGTGTGATCTAGCCCACCCTGGGGAAGTGGTGCGATCCAGCCCATCCTGGTGAAGTGGTGCGATCCAGCCCACCCTGGGGAAGTAGTGTGATCCAGCCCACCCTGGGGAAGTAGTGTGATACAGCCCACCCTGGGGAAGTGGTGCGATCCAGCCCACCCTGGGGAAGTGGTGCGATCCAGCCCACCCTGGGGAAGTAGTGTGATCCAGCCCACCCTGGGGAAGTACTGTGATCCAGCCCACCCTGGGGAAGTAGTGTGATACAGCCCACCCTGGGGAAGTAGTGTGATCCAGCCCACCCTGGGGAAGTAGTGTGATCCAGCCCACCCTGGGGAAGTAGTGTGATCCAGCCCACCCTGGGGAAGGAGTGTGATCAAGCCCACCCTGGGGAAGTAGTGTGATCCAGCACACCCTGGGGAAGTAGTGTGAACCAGCCCACCCTGGGGAAGTAGTGTGATCCAGCCCACCCTGGGGAAGGAGTGTGATCCAGCCCACCCTGGGGAAGTAGTGTGATCCAGCCCACCCTGGGGAAGTATTGTGATCCAGCCCACCCTGGGGAAGGGGAAGGGATATGATCCAGCCCACCCTGGGGAAGTAGTGTGATCTAGCCCACCCTGGGGAAGTATTGTGATTCAGCCCAACCTGGGGAAGGGGAAGTGGTATGATCCAGCCCACCCTTGGGAAGTGGTACGATCCAGCCCACCCTGGGTAAGTAGTGTGATCCAGCCCACCCTGGGGAAGTAGTGCGATCCAGCCCACGCTGGGGAAGTATTGTGATCCAGCCCACCCTGGGGAAGGGGAAGTGGTATGAACCAGCCCACCCTGGGGAAGTATTGTGATCCAGCCCACCCTGGGGAAGGGGAAGGGATATGATCCAGCCCACCCTGTGGAAGTAGTGTGATCTAGCCCACCCTGGGGAAGTGGTGCGATCCAGCCCACCCTGGTGAAGTGGTGCGATCCAGCCCAACCTGGGGAAGTAGTGTTATCCAGCCCAACCTGGGGAAGTAGTGTGATCCAGCCCACCCTGGGGAAGTAGTGTGATCCAGCCCACCCTGGGGAAGTATTGTGATTCAGCCCAACCTGGGGAAGGGGAAGTGGTATGATCCAGCACACCCTTGGGAAGTGGTACGATCCAGCCCACCCTGGGTAAGTAGTGTGATCCAGCCCACCCTGGGGAAGTAGTGCGATCCAGCCCACCCTGGGGAAGTATTGTGATCCAGCCCACCCTGGGGAAGGGGAAGTGGTATGAACCAGCCCACCCTCGGGAAGTATTGTGATCCAGCCCACCCTGGGGAAGGGGAAGGGATATGATCCAGCCCACCCTGTGGAAGTAGTGTGATCTACTTCCCCAATACTTCCCCAGGGTGGGCTGGTTCATACCACATCCCCTTCCCCAGGGTGGGCTGGATCACACTACTTCCCCAGGGTGGGCTGTATCACACTACTTCCCCAGGGTGGGCTGGATCACACTACTTCCCCAGGGTGGGCTGGATCACACTACTTCCCCAGGGTGGGCTGGATCACACTACTTCCCCAGGGTGGGCTGGATCGCACCACTTCCCCAGGGTGGGCTGGATCGCACCACTTCCCCAGGGTGGGCTGGATCACACTACTTCCCCAGGGTGGGCTGGATCACACTACTTCCCCAGGGTGGGCTGGATCGCACCACTTCCCCAGGGTGGGCTGGATCGCACCACTTCACCAGGGTGGGCTGGATCGCACCACTTCCCCAGGGTGGGCTAGATCACACTACTTCCCCAGGGTGGGCTGGATCATATCCATTCCCCAGGGTGGGCTGGATCGCACCACTTCACCAGGGTGGGCTGGATCTTACCACTTCCCCAGGGTGGGCTAGATCACACTACTTCCCCAGGGTGGGCTGGATCATATCCCTTCCCCTTCCCCAGGGTGGGCTGGATCACACTACTTCCCCATGGTGGGCTGGTTCATACCACTTCCCCTTCCCCAGGGTGGGCTGGATCACAATTCTTCCCCAGGGTGGGCTGGATTGCACTACTTCCTCAGGGTGGGCTGGATCACACCACTTCCCCAGGGTGGGCTGGATCACACTACTTCCCCAGGGTGGGCTGGATCACACTACTTTCCCAGGGTGGGCTGGATCGCACCACTTCCCCAGGGTGGGCTGGATCGCACCACTTCATCAGGGTGGGCTGGATCGCACCACTTCCCCAGGGTGGGCTAGATCACACTACTTCCCCAGGGTGGGCTGGATCACACTACTTCCCCAGGGTGGGCTGGATCACACAACTTCCCCATAGTGGGCTGGATCACACTACTTCCCCAGGTTGGGCTGGATCGCACCACTTCCCCAGGGTGGGCTGGATCACACTACTTCCCCAGGGTGGGCTGGATCACACTACTTCCCCAAGGTGGGCTGGATCACACAACTTCCCCATAGTGGGCTGGATCACACTACTTCCCCAGGTTGGGCTGGATCGCACCACTTCCCCAGGGTGGGCTGGATCACACTACTTCCCCAGGGTGGGCTAGATCACACTACTTCCCCAGGGTGGGCTGGATCATATCCCTTCCCCTTCCCCAGGGTGGGCTGGATCACAATACTTCCCCAGGGTGGGCTGGATCACACTACTTCCCCAGGGTGGGCTGCATCAAAACACTTCCCCTTCCCCAGAGTGGGCTGGATAATACTACTTCCCCAGGGTGGGCTGTATCACACTACTTCCCCAGGGTGGGCTGGATCACACTACTTCCCCAGGTTGGGCTGGATCGCACCACTTCCCCAGGTTGGGCTGGATCACACTACTTCCCCAGGGTGGGCTGGATCACACTACTTCCCCAGGGTGGGCTGGATCACACAACTTCCCCATAGTGGGCTGGATCACACTACTTCCCCAGGTTGGGCTGGATCGCACCACTTCCCCAGGGTGGGCTGGATCACACTACTTCCCCAGGGTGGGCTAGATCACACTACTTCCCCAGGGTGGGCTGGATCATATCCCTTCCCCTTCCCCAGGGTGGGCTGGATCACAATACTTCCCCAGGGTGGGCTGGATCACACTACTTCCCCAGGGTGGGCTGCATCATACCACTACCCCTTCCCCAGGTTGGGCTGGATCACACAACTTCCCCATAGTGGGCTGGATCACACTACTTCCCCAGGTTGGGCTGGATCGCACCACTTCCCCAGGGTGGGCTGGATCACACTACTTCCCCAGGGTGGGTTGGATCGTACCACTTCCCAAGGGTGGGCTGGATCATACCACTTCACCTTCCCCAGGTTGGGCTGAATCACAATACTTCCCCAGGGTGGGCTGGATCACACTACTTCCCCAGGGTGAGCTGGATCATACCACTTCCCCTTCCCCAGGTTGGGCTGGATCACACCACTTCCCCAGGGTGCGCTGGATCACACGACTTCCCCAGGGTGGGCTGGATCACACTACTTCCCCAGGGTGGGCTGGATCGCACCACTTCCCCAGGGTGGGCTGGATCGCACCACTTCCGCAGGGTGGGCTGGATCACACTACTTCCCCAGGGTGGGCTGGATCACACTACTTCCCCAGGGTGGGCTGGATCGCACCACTTCCCCAGGGTGGGCTGGATCGCACCACTTCCCCAGGGTGGGCTAGATCACACTACTTCCCCAGGGTGGGCTGGATCATATCCCTTCCCCTTCCCCAGGGTGGGCTGGATCACACTACTTCCCCAGGGTGGGCTGGATCATATCCCTTCCCCTTCCCCAGGGTGGGCTGGATCACACTACTTCCCCAGGGTGGACTGGATCGCACCACTTCCCCAGGGTGGGCTGGATCACACTAATTCCCCAGGGTGGGCTGGATCGCACCACTTCCCCAGGGTGGGCTGGATCGCACCACTTCACCAGGGTGGGCTGGATCGCACCACTTCCCCAGGGTTTGCTAGATCACACTACTTCCCAAGGGTGGGCTGGATCATATCCCTTCCCCTTCCCCAGGGTGGGCTGGATCACAATACTTCCCCAGGGTGGGCTGGATCACACTACTTCCCCAGGGTGGGCTGCATCATACCACTACCCCTTCCCCAGGTTGGGCTGGATCACACAACTTCCCCATAGTGGGCTGGATCACACTACTTCCCCAGGTTGGGTTGGATCGCACCACTTCCCCAGGGTGGGCTGGATCACACTACTTCCCCAGGGTGGGCTGGATCGAACCACTTCCCAAGGGTGGGCTGGATCATACCATTCCCCTTCCCCAGGTTGGGCTGAATCACAATACTTCCCCAGGGTGGGCTGGATCACACTCCTTCCCCAGGGTGGGCTGGATCACACTACTTCCCCAGGGTGGGCTGGATCACACGACTTCCCCAGGGTGAACTGCATCAAACCACTTCCCCTTCCCCAGAGTGGGCTGGATCATACTACTTCCCCAGGGTGGGCTGTATCACACTACTTCCCCAGGGTGGGCTGGATCACACTACTTCCCCAGGTTGGGCTGGATCGCACCACTTCCCCAGGGTGGGCTGGATCACACTACTTCCCCAGGGTGGGCTGGATCACACTACTTCCCCAGGGTGGGCTGGATGACACAACTTCCCCATAGTGGGCTGGATCCTACCACTTCCCCAGGGTGGGCTAGATCACACTACTTCCCCAGGGTGGGCTGGATCATATCCCTTCCCCTTCCCCAGGGTGGGCTGGATCACACTACTTCCCCAGGGTAGGCTGGATCATATCCCTTCCCCTTCCCCAGGGTGGGCTGGATCACACTACTTCCCCAGGTTGGACTGGATCGCACCACTTCCCCAGGGTGGGCTGGATCACACTAATTCCCCAGGGTGGGCTGGATCACACTCCTTCCCCAGGGTGGGCTGGATCACACTACTTCCCCAGGGTGGGCTGGATCACACTACTTCCCCAGGGTGAACTGAATCAAACCACTTCCCCTTCCCCAGAGTGGGCTGGATCATACTACTTCCCCAGGGTGGGCTGTATCACACTACTTCCCCAGGGTGGGCTGGATCACACTACTTCCCCAGGGTGGACTGGATCGCACCACTTCCCCAGGGTGGGCTGGATCACACTAATTCCCCAGGGTGGGCTGGATCACACTCCTTCCCCAGGGTGGGCTGGATCACACTACTTCCCCAGGGTGGGCTGGATCACACTACTTCCCCAGGGTGGGCTGGATCACACTACTTCCCCAGGGTGGGCTGGATCACACTACTTCCCCAGGGTGGGCTGCATCAAACCACTTCCCCTTCCCCAGAGTGGGCTGGATCATACTACTTCCCCAGGGTGGGCTGTATCACACTACTTCCCCAGGGTGGGCTGGATCACACTACTTCCCCAGGGTGGACTGGATCGCACCACTTCCCCAGGGTGGGCTGGATCACACTAATTCCCCAGGGTGGGCTGGATCACACTCCTTCCCCAGGGTGGGCTGTATCACACTACTTCCCCAGGGTGGGCTGGATCACACTACTTCCCCAGGGTGGACTGGATCGCACCACTTCCCCAGGGTGGGCTGGATCACACTAATTCCCCAGGGTGGGCTGGATCACACTCCTTCCCCAGGGTGGGCTGAATCACACTACTTCCCCAGGGAGGGCTGGATCACACTACTTCCCCAGGGTGAACTGCATCAAACCACTTCCCCTTCCCCAGAGTGGGCTGGATCATACTACTTCCCCAGGGTGGGCTGTGTCACACAACTTCCCCATAGTGGGCTGGATCCTACCACTTCCCCAGGGTGGGCTGGAACGCACCACTTCCCCAGGGTGGGCTGGATCGCACCACTTCCCCAGGGTGGGCTAGATCACACTACTTCCCCAGGGTGGGCTGGATCATATCCCTTCCCCTTCCCCAGGGTGTGCTGGATCACAATACTTCCCCAGGGTGGGCTGGTTCAAACCACTTCCCCTTCCCCAGGGTGGGCTGGATCACAATACTTCCCCAGGGTGGGCTGGATCGCACTACTTCCCCAGGGTGGGCTGGATCACACTACTTCCCCAGGGTGGGCTGGTTCAAACCACTTCCCCTTCCCCAGGGTGGGCTGGATCACAATACTTCCCCAGGGTGGGCTGGATCGCACTACTTCCCCCGGGTGGGCTGGATCACACTACTTCCCCAGGGTGGGCTGGATCGTACCACTTCCCAAGGGTGGGCTGGATCATACCACTTCCCCTTCCCCAGGTTGGGCTGAATCACAATACTTCCCCAGGGTGGGCTGGATCACACTACTTCCCCAGGGTGGGCTGGATCATACAACTTCCCCTTCCCCAGGGTGGGCTGGATCACAATACTTCCCCAGGGTGGGCTTGATCACACTACTTCCCCAGGGTGGGCTGGATCACACTACCTCCCCAGGGTTGGCTGGATCGCACCACTTCCCCAGGGTGGGCTGGATCGCACCACTTCACCAGGGTGGGCTGGATCTTACCACTTCCCCAGGGTGGGCTAGATCACACTACTTCCCCAGGGTGGGCTGGATCATATCCCTTCCCCTTCCCCAGGGTGGGCTGGATCACACTACTTCACCAGGGTGGGCTGGTTCATACCACTTCCCCTTCCCCAGGGTGGGCTGGATCACAATTCTTCCCCAGGGTGGGCTGGATTGCACTACTTCCTCAGGGTGGGCTGGATCACACCACTTCCCCAGGGTGGGCTGGATCACACCACTTCCCCAGGGTGGGCTGGATCGTGCCACTTCCCAAGGGTGGGCTGGATCATACCACTTCCCCTTCCCCAGGTTGGGCTGAATCACAATACTTCCCCAGGGTGGGCTGGATCACACTACTTCCCCAGGGTGGGCTGGATCGTACCACTTCCCAAGGGTGGGCTGGATCATACCACTTCCCCTTCCCCAGGTTGGGCTGAATCACAATACTTCCCCAGGGTGGGCTGGATCACACTACTTCCCCAAGGTGGGCTGGATCATACCACTTCCCCTTCCCCAAGGTGGGCTGGATCACAATACTTCCCCAGGGTGGGCTGGATCACACTACTTCCCCAGGGTGGGCTGGATCACACTACCTCCCCAGGGTAGGCTGGATCACACTACTTCCCCAGGGTGGGCTGGATCACACTACTACCCCAGGGTGAACTGCATCAAACCACTTCCCCTTCCCCAGAGTGGGCTGGATCATACTACTTCCCCAGGGTGGGCTGTATCACACTACTTCCCCAGGGTGGGCTGGATCACACTACTTCCCCAGGTTGGGCTGGATCGCACCACTTCCCCAGGGTGGGCTGGATCACACTACTTCCCCGGGGTGGGCTGGATCACACTACTTCCCCAGGGTGGGCTGGATCACACAACTTCCCCATAGTGGGCTGGATCCTACCACTTCCCCAGGGTGGGCTGGATCGCACCAGTTCCCCAGGGTGGGCTGGATCGCACCACTTCCCCAGGGCGGGCTAGATCACACTACTTCCCCAGGGTGGGCTGGATCATATCCCTTCCCCTTCCCCAGGGTGTGCTGGATCACAATACTTCCCCAGGGTGGGCTGGATCACACTACTTCCCCAGGGTGGGCTGGATCGCACCACTTCCCCAGGGTGGGCTGGATCGAACCACTTCACCAGGGTGGGCTGGATCGCACCACTTCCCCAGGGTGGGCTAGATCACACTACTTCCCCAGGGTGGGCTGGATCATATCCCTTCCCCTTCCCCAGGGTGGGCTGGATCACACTACTTCCCCAGGGTGGGCTGGATCATATCCCTTCCCCTTCCCCAGGGTGGGCTGGATCACACTACTTCCCCAGGGTGGACTGGATCGCACCACTTCCCCAGGGTGGGCTGGATCACACGAATTCCCCAGGGTGGGCTGGATCACACTCCTTCCCCAGGGTGGGCTGGATCACACTACTTCCCCAGGGTGGGCTGGATCACACTACTTCCCCAGGGTGAACTGCATCAAACCACTTCCCCTTCCCCAGGGTGGGCTGGATCATACTACTTCCCCAGGGTGGGCTGTGTCACACTACTTCCCCAGGGTGGGCTGAATCACACTACTTCCCCAGGTTGGGCTGGATTGCACCACTTCCCCAGGGTGGGCTGGATCACACTACTTTCCCGGGGTGGGCTGGATCACACTACTTCCCCAGGGTGGGCTGGATCACACAACTTCCCCATAGTGGGCTGGATCCTACCACTTCCCCAGGGTGGGCTGGATCGCACCACTTCCCCAGGGTGGGCTGGATCGCACCACTTCCCCAGGGTGGGCTAGATCACACTACTTCCCCAGGGTGGGCTGGATCATATCCCTTCCCCTTCCCCAGGGTGTTCTGGATCACAATACTTCCCCAGGGTGGGCTGGTTCAAACCACTTCCCCTTCCCCAGGGTGGGCTGGATCACAATACTTCCCCAGGGTGGGCTGGATCGCACTACTTCCCCAGGGTGGGCTGGATCACACTACTTCCCCAGGGTGGGCTGGTTCAAACCACTTCCCCTTCCCCAGGGTGGGCTGGATCACAATACTTCCCCAGGGTGGGCTGGATCGCACTACTTCCCCCGGGTGGGCTGGATCACACTACTTCCCCAGGGTGGGCTGGATCGTACAACTTCCCAAGGGTGGGCTGGATCATACCACTTCCCCTTCCCCAGGTTGGGCTGAATCACAATACTTCCCCAGGGTGGGCTGGATCACACGACTTCCCCAGGGTGGGCTGGATCATACCACTTCCCCTTCCCCAGGGTGGGCTGGATCACACTACTTCCCCAGGGTGGGCTGGATCACACTACTTCCCCAGGGTGGGCTGGATCACACTACCTCCCCAGGGTTGGCTGGATCGCACCACTTCCCCAGGGTGGGCTGGATCGCACCACTTCACCAGGGTGGGCTGGATCTTACCACTTCCCCAGGGTGGGCTAGATCACACTACTTCCCCAGGGTGGGCTGGATCATATCCCTTCCCCTTCCCCAGGGTGGGCTGGATCACACTACTTCCCCAGGGTGGGCTGGTTCATACCACTTCCCCTTCCCCAGGGTGGGCTGGATCACAATTCTTCCCCAGGGTGGGCTGGATTGCACTACTTCCTCAGGGTGGGCTGGATCACACCACTTCCCCAGGGTGGGCTGGATCACACCACTACCCCAGGGTGGGCTGGATCACACTACTTTCCCAGGGTGGGCTGGATCGCACCACTTCCCCAGGGTGGGCTGGATCGCACCACTTCCCCAGGGTGGGCTGGATCACACTACTTCCCCAGGGTGGGCTGGATCACACTACTTCCCCAGGGTGGGCTGGATCGCACCACTTCACCAGGGTGGGCTGGATCGCACCACTTCACCAGGGTGGGCTGGATCGCACCACTTCCCCAGGGTGGGCTAGATCACACTACTTCCCCAGGGTGGGCTGGATCATATCCCTTCCCCTTCCCCAGGGTGGGCTGGTTCAAACCACTTCCCCATTCCCCAGGGTGGGCTGGATCGCACTACTTCCCCAGGGTGGGCTGGATCACACTACTTCCCCAGGGTGGGCTGGATCGCACTACTTCCCCCGGGTGGGCTGGATCACACTACTTCCCCAGGGTGGGCTGGATCGTACCACTTCCCAAGGGTGGGCTGGATCATACCACTTCCCCTTCCCCAGGTTGGGCTGAATCACAATACTTCCCCAGGGTGGGCTGGATCACATTACTTCCCCAGGGTGGGCTGGATCATACCACTTCCCCTTCCCCAGGGTGGGCTGGATCACAATACTTCCCCAGGGTGGGCTTGATCACACTACTTCCCCAAGGTGGGCTGGATCACACTACCTCCCCAGGGTTGGCTGGATCGCACCACTTCCCCAGGGTGGGCTGGATCGCACCACTTCACCAGGGTGGGCTGGATCTTACCACTTCCCCAGGGTGGGCTAGATCACACTACTTCCCCAGGGTGGGCTGGATCATATCCCTTCCCCTTCCCCAGGGTGGGCTGGATCACACTACTTCACCAGGGTGGGCTGGATCATACCACTTCCCCTTCCCCAGGGTGGGCTGGATCACAATTCTTCCCCAGGGTGGGCTGGATTGCACTACTTCCTCAGGGTGGGCTGGATCACACCACTTCCCCAGGGTGGGCTGGATCACACCACTTCCCCAGGGTGGGCTGGATCGTACCACTTCCCAAGGGTGGCCTGGATCATACCACTTCCCCTTCCCCAGGTTGGGCTGAATCACAATACTTCCCCAGGGTGGGCTGGATCACACTACTTCCCCAGGGTGGGCTGGATCATACCACTTCCCCTTCCCCAGGGTGGGCTGGATCACAATACTTCCCCAGGGTGGGCTTGATCACACTACTTCCCCAGGGTGGGCTGGATCACACTACCTCCCCAGGGTTGGCTGGATCGCACCACTTCCCCAGGGTGGGCTGGATCATATCCCTTCCCCTTCCCCAGGGTGGGCTGGATCACACTACTTCACCAGGGTGGGCTGGTTCATACCACTTCCCCTTCCCCAGGGTGGGCTGGATTGCACTACTTCCTCAGGGTGGGCTGGATCACACCACTTCCCCAGGGTGGGCTGGATCACACCACTTCCCCAGGGTGGGCTGGATCGTACCACTTCCCAAGGGTGGGCTGGATCATACCACTTCCCCTTCCCCAGGTTGGGCTGAATCACAATACTTCCCCAGGGTGGGCTGGATCACACTACTTCCCCAGGGTGGGCTGGATCATACCACTTCCCCTTCCCCAGGGTGGGCTGGATCACAATACTTCCCCAGGGTGGGCTTGATCACACTACTTCCTCAGGGTGGGCTGGATCACACTACCTCCCCAGGGTTGGCTGGATCGCACCACTTCCCCAGGGTGGGCTGGATCGCACCACTTCACCAGGGTGGGCTGGATCTTACCACTTCCCCAGGGTGGGCTAGATCACACTACTTCCCCAGGGTGGGCTGGATCATATCCCTTCCCCTTCCCCAGGGTGGGCTGGATCAAACTACTTCCCCAGGGTGGGCTGGTTCATACCACTTCCCCTTCCCCAGGGTGGGCTGGATCACAATTCTTCCCCAGGGTGGGCTGGATTGCACTACTTCCTCAGGGTGGGCTGGATCACACCACTTCCCCAGGGTGGGCTGGATCACACCACTTCCCCAGGGTGGGCTGGATCACACTACTTTCCCAGGGTGGGCTGGATCGCACCACTTCCCCAGGATGGGCTGGATCGCACCACTTCCCCAGGGTGGGCTGGATCACACTACTTCCCCAGGGTGGGCTGGATCACACTACTTCCCCAGGGTGGGCTGGATCGCACCACTTCACCAGGGTGGGCTGGATCGCACCACTTCACCAGGGTGGGCTGGATCACACTACCTCCCCAGGGTTGGCTGGATCGCACCACTTCCCCAGGGTGGGCTGGATCATATCCCTTCCCCTTCCCCAGGGTGGGCTGGATCACACTACTTCACCAGGGTGGGCTGGATCACACGACTTCCCCAGGGTGGGCTGGATCATACCACTTCCCCTTCCCCAGGGTGGGCTGGATCACACTACTTCCCCAGGGTGGGCTGGATCACACTACTTCCCCAGGGTGGGCTGGATCACACTACCTCCCCAGGGTTGGCTGGATCGCACCACTTCCCCAGGGTGGGCTGGATCGCACCACTTCACCAGGGTGGGCTGGATCTTACCACTTCCCCAGGGTGGGCTAGATCACACTACTTCCCCAGGGTGGGCTGGATCATATCCCTTCCCCTTCCCCAGGGTGGGCTGGATCACACTACTTCCCCAGGGTGGGCTGGTTCATACCACTTCCCCTTCCCCAGGGTGGGCTGGATCACAATTCTTCCCCAGGGTGGGCTGGATTGCACTACTTCCTCAGGGTGGGCTGGATCACACCACTTCCCCAGGGTGGGCTGGATCACACCACTACCCCAGGGTGGGCTGGATCACACTACTTTCCCAGGGTGGGCTGGATCGCACCACTTCCCCAGGGTGGGCTGGATCGCACCACTTCCCCAGGGTGGGCTGGATCACACTACTTCCCCAGGGTGGGCTGGATCACACTACTTCCCCAGGGTGGGCTGGATCGCACCACTTCACCAGGGTGGGCTGGATCGCACCACTTCACCAGGGTGGGCTGGATCGCACCACTTCCCCAGGGTGGGCTAGATCACACTACTTCCCCAGGGTGGGCTGGATCATATCCCTTCCCCTTCCCCAGGGTGGGCTGGTTCAAACCACTTCCCCATTCCCCAGGGTGGGCTGGATCGCACTACTTCCCCAGGGTGGGCTGGATCACACTACTTCCCCAGGGTGGGCTGGTTCAAACCACTTCCCCTTCCCCAGGGTGGGCTGGATCGCACTACTTCCCCCGGGTGGGCTGGATCACACTACTTCCCCAGGGTGGGCTGGATCGTACCACTTCCCAAGGGTGGGCTGGATCATACCACTTCCCCTTCCCCAGGTTGGGCTGAATCACAATACTTCCCCAGGGTGGGCTGGATCACATTACTTCCCCAGGGTGGGCTGGATCATACCACTTCCCCTTCCCCAGGGTGGGCTGGATCACAATACTTCCCCAGGGTGGGCTTGATCACACTACTTCCCCAAGGTGGGCTGGATCACACTACCTCCCCAGGGTTGGCTGGATCGCACCACTTCCCCAGGGTGGGCTGGATCGCACCACTTCACCAGGGTGGGCTGGATCTTACCACTTCCCCAGGGTGGGCTAGATCACACTACTTCCCCAGGGTGGGCTGGATCATATCCCTTCCCCTTCCCCAGGGTGGGCTGGATCACACTACTTCACCAGGGTGGGCTGGATCATACCACTTCCCCTTCCCCAGGGTGGGCTGGATCACAATTCTTCCCCAGGGTGGGCTGGATTGCACTACTTCCTCAGGGTGGGCTGGATCACACCACTTCCCCAGGGTGGGCTGGATCACACCACTTCCCCAGGGTGGGCTGGATCGTACCACTTCCCAAGGGTGGCCTGGATCATACCACTTCCCCTTCCCCAGGTTGGGCTGAATCACAATACTTCCCCAGGGTGGGCTGGATCACACTACTTCCCCAGGGTGGGCTGGATCATACCACTTCCCCTTCCCCAGGGTGGGCTGGATCACAATACTTCCCCAGGGTGGGCTTGATCACACTACTTCCCCAGGGTGGGCTGGATCACACTACCTCCCCAGGGTTGGCTGGATCGCACCACTTCCCCAGGGTGGGCTGGATCATATCCCTTCCCCTTCCCCAGGGTGGGCTGGATCACACTACTTCACCAGGGTGGGCTGGTTCATACCACTTCCCCTTCCCCAGGGTGGGCTGGATTGCACTACTTCCTCAGGGTGGGCTGGATCACACCACTTCCCCAGGGTGGGCTGGATCACACCACTTCCCCAGGGTGGGCTGGATCGTACCACTTCCCAAGGGTGGGCTGGATCATACCACTTCCCCTTCCCCAGGTTGGGCTGAATCACAATACTTCCCCAGGGTGGGCTGGATCACACTACTTCCCCAGGGTGGGCTGGATCATACCACTTCCCCTTCCCCAGGGTGGGCTGGATCACAATACTTCCCCAGGGTGGGCTTGACACTACTTCCTCAGGGTGGGCTGGATCACACTACCTCCCCAGGGTTGGCTGGATCGCACCACTTCCCCAGGGTGGGCTGGATCGCACCACTTCACCAGGGTGGGCTGGATCTTACCACTTCCCCAGGGTGGGCTAGATCACACTACTTCCCCAGGGTGGGCTGGATCATATCCCTTCCCCTTCCCCAGGGTGGGCTGGATCAAACTACTTCCCCAGGGTGGGCTGGTTCATACCACTTCCCCTTCCCCAGGGTGGGCTGGATCACAATTCTTCCCCAGGGTGGGCTGGATTGCACTACTTCCTCAGGGTGGGCTGGATCACACCACTTCCCCAGGGTGGGCTGGATCACACCACTTCCCCAGGGTGGGCTGGATCACACTACTTTCCCAGGGTGGGCTGGATCGCACCACTTCCCCAGGATGGGCTGGATCGCACCACTTCCCCAGGGTGGGCTGGATCACACTACTTCCCCAGGGTGGGCTGGATCACACTACTTCCCCAGGGTGGGCTGGATCGCACCACTTCACCAGGGTGGGCTGGATCGCACCACTTCACCAGGGTGGGCTGGATCACACTACCTCCCCAGGGTTGGCTGGATCGCACCACTTCCCCAGGGTGGGCTGGATCATATCCCTTCCCCTTCCCCAGGGTGGGCTGGATCACACTACTTCACCAGGGTGGGCTGGTTCATACCACTTCCCCTTCCCCAGGGTGGGCTGGATCACAATTCTTCCCCAGGGTGGGCTGGATTGCACTACTTCCTCAGGGTGGGCTGGATCACACCACTTCCCCAGGGTGGGCTGGATCACACCACTTCCCCAGGGTGGGCTGGATCGTACCACTTCCCAAGGGTGGGCTGGATCATACCACTTCCCCTTCCCCAGGTTGGGCTGAATCACAATACTTCCCCAGGGTGGGCTGGATCACACTACTTCCCCAGGGTGGGCTGGATCATACCACTTCCCCTTCCCCAGGGTGGGCTGGATCACAATACTTCCCCAGGGTGGGCTTGATCACACTACTTCCTCAGGGTGGGCTGGATCACACTACCTCCCCAGGGTTGGCTGGATCGCACCACTTCCCCAGGGTGGGCTGGATCGCACCACTTCACCACGGTGGGCTGGATCTTACCACTTCCCCAGGGTGGGCTAGATCACACTACTTCCCCAGGGTGGGCTGGATCATATCCCTTCCCCTTCCCCAGGGTGGGCTGGATCAAACTACTTCCCCAGGGTGGGCTGGTTCATACCACTTCCCCTTCCCCAGGGTGGGCTGGATCACAATTCTTCCCCAGGGTGGGCTGGATTGCACTACTTCCTCAGGGTGGGCTGGATCACACCACTTCCCCAGGGTGGGCTGGATCACACCACTTCCCCAGGGTGGGCTGGATCACACTACTTTCCCAGGGTGGGCTGGATCGCACCACTTCCCCAGGATGGGCTGGATCGCACCACTTCCCCAGGGTGGGCTGGATCACACTACTTCCCCAGGGTGGGCTGGATCACACTACTTCCCCAGGGTGGGCTGGATCGCACCACTTCACCAGGGTGGGCTGGATCGCACCACTTCACCAGGGTGGGCTGGATCGCACCACTTCCCCAGGGTGGGCTAGATCACACTACTTCCCCAGGGTGGGCTGGATCATATCCCTTCCCCTTCCCCAGGGTGGGCTGGATCACACTACTTCCCCAGGGTGGGCTGGATCACACTACTTCCCCAGGGTGGGCTGGATCACACTCCTTCCCCAGGGTGGGCTGGATCACACTACTTCCCCAGGGTGGGCTGGATCACACTACTTCCCCAGGGTGGGCTGGATCACACTCCTTCCCCAGGGTGGGCTGGATCACACTACTTCCCCAGGGTGGGCTGGATCACACTACTTCCCCAGGGTGGGCTGGATCACACTACTTCCCCAGGGTGGGCTGCATGAAACCAATTCCCCTTCCCCAGAGTGGGCTGGATCATACTACTTCCCCAGGGTGGGCTGTATCACACTACTTCCCAAGGGTGGGCTGGATCACACTACTTCCCCAGGGTGGGCTGGATCACACAACTTTCCCATAGTGGGCTGGATCACACAACTTTCCCATAGTGGGCTGGATCACACCACTTCCCCAGGTTGGGCTGGATCGCACCACTTCCCCAGGGTGGGCTGGATCACACTACTTCCCCAGGGTGGGCTGGATCACACTACTTCCCCAGGGTGGGCTGGATCACACTACTTCCCCAGGGTGGGCTGGATCACACAACTTCCCCATAGTGGGCTGGATCACACTACTTCCCCAGAGTGGGCTGGATCATACTACTTCCCCAGGGTGGGCTGTATCACACTACTTCCCCAGGGTGGGCTGGATCACACTACTTCCCCAGGGTGGGCTGGATCACACAACTTTCCCATAGTGGGCTGGATCACACCACTTCCCCAGGTTGGGCTGGATCGCACCACTTCCCCAGGGTGGGCTGGATCACACTACTTCCCCAGGGTGGGCTGGATCACACTACTTTCCCAGGGTGGGCTGGATCACACAACTTCCCCAGGGTGGGCTGGATCACACTACTTCCCCAGGGTGGGCTGGATCACACTACTTCCCCAGGGTGGGCTGGATCGCACAACTTCCCCATAGTGGGCTGGATCACAATACTTCCCCAGGGTGGGCTGGATCATACCACTTCCCCTTCCCCAGGGTGGGCTGGATCACAATACTTCCCCAGGGTGGGCTGGATCACACTACTTCCCCAGGGTGGGCTGGATCACACTACCTCCCCAGGGTTGGATGGATCGCACCACTTCCCCAGGGTGGGCTGGATCGCACCACTTCACCAGGGTGGGCTGGATCTTACCACTTCCCCAGGGTGGGCTGGATCACACAACTTCCCCATAGTGGGCTGGATCACACTACTTCCCCAGAGTGGGCTGGATCATACTACTTCCCCAGGGTGGGCTGTATCACACTACTTCCCCAGGGTGGGCTGGATCACACTACTTCCCCAGGGTGGGCTGGATCACACAACTTTCCCATAGTGGGCTGGATCACACCACTTCCCCAGGTTGGGCTGGATCGCACCACTTCCCCAGGGTGGGCTGGATCACACTACTTCCCCAGGGTGGGCTGGATCACACTACTTTCCCAGGGTGGGCTGGATCACACAACTTCCCCAGGGTGGGCTGGATCACACTACTTCCCCAGGGTGGGCTGGATCACACTACTTCCCCAGGGTGGGCTGGATCACACAACTTCCCCATAGTGGGCTGGATCACACTACTTCCCCAGGGTGGGCTGGATCACACAACTTCCCCAGGGTGGGCTGGATCACACTACTTCCCCAGGGTGGGCTGGATCACACAACTTCCCCATAGTGGGCTGGATCACACTACTTCCCCAGGGTGGGCTGGATCACACTACTTCCCCAGGGTGGGCTGGATCACACAACTTCCCCATAGTGGGCTGGATCACAATACTTCCCCAGGGTGGGCTGGATCACAATTCTTCCTCAGGGTGGGCTGGATTGCACTACTTCCTCAGGGTGGGCTGGATCACACCACTTCCCCAGGGTGGGCTGGATTGCACTACTTCCTCAGGGTGGGCTGGATCACACCACTTCCCCAAGGTGGGCTGGATCACAATACTTCCCCAGGGTGGGCTGGATCACACTACTTTCCCAGGGTGGGCTGGATCGCACCACTTCCCCAGGGTGGGCTGGATCGCACCACTTCCCCAGGGTGGGCTGGATCACACTACTTCCCCAGGGTGGGCTGGATCGCACCACTTCCCCAGGGTGGGCTGGATCGCACCACTTCACCAGGGTGGGCTGGATCGCACCACTTCCCCAGGGTGGGCTAGATCACACTACTTCCCCAGGGTGGGCTGGATCATATCCCTTCCTCTTCCCCAGGGTGGGCTGGATCACAATACTTCCCCAGGGTGGGCTGGATCACACTACTTCCCCAGGGTGGGCTGGATCACACTCCTTCCCCAGGGTGGGCTGGATCACACTACTTCCCCAGGGTGGGCTGGATCACACTATTTCCCCAGGGTGGGCTGGATAATATCCCTTCCCCTTCCCCAGGGTGTGCTGGATCACAATACTTCCCCAGGGTGGGCTGGATCACACTACTCCCCCAGGGTGGGCTAGATCACACAACTTCCCCATAGGGGGCTGGATCACACTACTTCCACAGGTTGGGCTGGATCGCACCACTTCCCCAGGGTGGGCTGGATCACACTACTTCCCCAGGGTGGGCTAGATCACACTACTTCCCCAGGGTGGGCTGGATCATATCCCTTCCCCTTCCCCAGGGTGGGCTGGATCACAATACTTCCCCAGGGTGGGCTGGATCACACTACTTCCCCAGGGTGGGCTGCATCATACCACTACCCCTTCCCCAGGTTGGGCTGGATCACACAACTTCCCCATAGTGGGCTGGATCACACTACTTCCCCAGGTTGGGTTGGATCGCACCACTTCCCCAGGGTGGGCTGGATCACACTACTTCCCCAGGGTGGGCTGGATCGTACCACTTCCCAAGGGTGGGCTGGATCATATCACTTCCCCTTCCCCAGGTTGGGCTGAATCACACCACTTCCCCAGGGTGGGCTGGATCACACTACTTCCCCAGGATGGGCTGGATCATACCACTTCCCCTTCCCCAGGTTGGGCTGGATCACAATACTTCCCCAGGGTGCGCTGGATCACACTACTTCCCCAGGGTGGACTGGATCACACCACTTCCCCAGGGTGGGCTGGATCACACGACTTCCCCATGGTGGGCTGGATCACACTACTTCCCCAGGGTGGGCTGGATCACACTACTTCCCCAGGGTGGGCTGGATCGCACCACTTCCCCAGGGTGGGCTGGATCGCACCACTTCCGCAGGGTGGGCTGGATCACACTACTTCCCCAGGGTGGGCTGGATCACACTACTTCCCCAGGGTGGGCTGGATCACACTACTTCCCCAGGGTGGGCTGGATCGCACCACTTCCCCAGGGTGGGCTGGATCGCACCACTTCACCAGGGTGGGCTGGATCATATCCCTTCCCCTTCCCCAGGGTGGGCTGGATCACAATACTTCCCCAGGGTGGGCTGGATCACACTACTTCCCCAGGGTGGGCTGGATCACACTACTTCCCCAGGGTGGGCTGGATCACACTACTTCCCCAGGGTGGGCTGGATCACACTACTTCCCCAGGGTGGGCTGCATCAAAACACTTCCCCTTCCCCAGAGTGGGCTGGATAATACTACTTCCCCAGGGTGGGCTGTATCACACTACTTCCCCAGGGTGGGCTGGATCACACTACTTCCCCAGGTTGGGCTGGAACGCACCACTTCCCCAGGGTGGGCTGGATCACACTACTTCCCCAGGGTGGGCTGGATCACACTACTTCCCCAGGGTGAGCTGGATCACACAACTTCCCCATAGTGGGCTGGATCACACTACTTCCCCAGGTTGGGCTGGATCGCACCACTTCCCCAGGGTGGGCTGGATCACACTACTTCCCCAGGGTGGGCTAGATCACACTACTTCCCCAGGGTGGGCTGGATCATATCCCTTCCCCTTCCCCAGGGTGGGCTGGATCACAATACTTCCCCAGGGTGGGCTGGATCACACTACTTCCCCAGGGTGGGCTGCATCATACCACTACCCCTTCCCCAGGTTTTGCTGGATCACACAACTTCCCCATAGTGGGCTCGATCACACTACTTCCCCAGGTTGGGCTGGATCGCACCACTTCCCCAGGGTGGGCTGGATCACACTACTTCCCCAGGGTGGGCTGGATCGTACCACTTCCCAAGGGTGGGCTGAATCACACCACTTCCCCAGGGTGGGCTGGATCACACTACTTCCCCAGGATGGGCTGGATCATACCACTTCCCCTTCCCCAGGTTGGGCTGGATCACAATACTTCCCCAGGGTGCGCTGGATCACACTACTTCCCCAGGGTGGACTGGATCACACCACTTCCCCAGGGTGGGCTGGATCACACGACTTCCCCATGGTGGGCTGGATCACACTACTTCCCCAGGGTGGGCTGGATCACACTACTTCCCCAGGGTTGGCTGGATCGCACCACTTCCCCAGGGTGGGCTGGATCGCACCACTTCCGCAGGGTGGGCTGGATCACACTACTACCCCAGGGTGGGCTGGATCACACTACTTCCCCAGGGTGGGCTGGATCGCACCACTTCCCCAGGGTGGGCTGGATCGCACCACTTCCCCAGGGTGGGCTAGATCACACTACTTCCCCAGGGTGGGCTGGATCATATCCCTTCCCCTTCCCCAGGGTGGGCTGGATCACACTACTTCCCCAGGGTAGGCTTGATCATATCCCTTCCCCTTCCCCAGCGTGGGCTGGATCACACTACTTCCCCAGGGTGGACTGGATCGCACCACTTCCCCAGGGTGGGCTGGATCACACTAATTCCCCAGGGTGGGCTGGATCACACCACTTCCCCAGGTTGGGCTGGATCGCACCACTTCCCCAGGGTGGGCTGGATCACACTACTTCCCCAGGGTGGGCTGGATCACACTACTTTCCCAGGGTGGGCTGGATCACACAACTTCCCCAGGGTGGGCTGGATCACACTACTTCCCCAGGGTGGGCTGGATCACACTACTTCCCCAGGGTGGGCTGGATCACACAACTTCCCCATAGTGGGCTGGATCACACTACTTCCCCAGGGTGGGCTGGATCACACAACTTCCCCAGGGTGGGCTGGATCACACTACTTCCCCAGGGTGGGCTGGATCACACAACTTCCCCATAGTGGGCTGGATCACACTACTTCCCCAGGGTGGGCTGGATCACACTACTTCCCCAGGGTGGGCTGGATCACACAACTTCCCCATAGTGGGCTGGATCACAATACTTCCCCAGGGTGGGCTGGATCACAATTCTTCCTCAGGGTGGGCTGGATTGCACTACTTCCTCAGGGTGGGCTGGATCACACCACTTCCCCAGGGTGGGCTGGATTGCACTACTTCCTCAGGGTGGGCTGGATCACACCACTTCCCCAAGGTGGGCTGGATCACAATACTTCCCCAGGGTGGGCTGGATCACACTACTTTCCCAGGGTGGGCTGGATCGCACCACTTCCCCAGGGTGGGCTGGATCGCACCACTTCCCCAGGGTGGGCTGGATCACACTACTTCCCCAGGGTGGGCTGGATCGCACCACTTCCCCAGGGTGGGCTGGATCGCACCACTTCACCAGGGTGGGCTGGATCGCACCACTTCCCCAGGGTGGGCTAGATCACACTACTTCCCCAGGGTGGGCTGGATCATATCCCTTCCTCTTCCCCAGGGTGGGCTGGATCACAATACTTCCCCAGGGTGGGCTGGATCACACTACTTCCCCAGGGTGGGCTGGATCACACTCCTTCCCCAGGGTGGGCTGGATCACACTACTTCCCCAGGGTGGGCTGGATCACACTATTTCCCCAGGGTGGGCTGGATAATATCCCTTCCCCTTCCCCAGGGTGTGCTGGATCACAATACTTCCCCAGGGTGGGCTGGATCACACTACTCCCCCAGGGTGGGCTAGATCACACAACTTCCCCATAGGGGGCTGGATCACACTACTTCCACAGGTTGGGCTGGATCGCACCACTTCCCCAGGGTGGGCTGGATCACACTACTTCCCCAGGGTGGGCTAGATCACACTACTTCCCCAGGGTGGGCTGGATCATATCCCTTCCCCTTCCCCAGGGTGGGCTGGATCACAATACTTCCCCAGGGTGGGCTGGATCACACTACTTCCCCAGGGTGGGCTGCATCATACCACTACCCCTTCCCCAGGTTGGGCTGGATCACACAACTTCCCCATAGTGGGCTGGATCACACTACTTCCCCAGGTTGGGTTGGATCGCACCACTTCCCCAGGGTGGGCTGGATCACACTACTTCCCCAGGGTGGGCTGGATCGTACCACTTCCCAAGGGTGGGCTGGATCATATCACTTCCCCTTCCCCAGGTTGGGCTGAATCACACCACTTCCCCAGGGTGGGCTGGATCACACTACTTCCCCAGGATGGGCTGGATCATACCACTTCCCCTTCCCCAGGTTGGGCTGGATCACAATACTTCCCCAGGGTGCGCTGGATCACACTACTTCCCCAGGGTGGACTGGATCACACCACTTCCCCAGGGTGGGCTGGATCACACGACTTCCCCATGGTGGGCTGGATCACACTACTTCCCCAGGGTGGGCTGGATCACACTACTTCCCCAGGGTGGGCTGGATCGCACCACTTCCCCAGGGTGGGCTGGATCGCACCACTTCCGCAGGGTGGGCTGGATCACACTACTTCCCCAGGGTGGGCTGGATCACACTACTTCCCCAGGGTGGGCTGGATCACACTACTTCCCCAGGGTGGGCTGGATCGCACCACTTCCCCAGGGTGGGCTGGATCGCACCACTTCACCAGGGTGGGCTGGATCATATCCCTTCCCCTTCCCCAGGGTGGGCTGGATCACAATACTTCCCCAGGGTGGGCTGGATCACACTACTTCCCCAGGGTGGGCTGGATCACACTACTTCCCCAGGGTGGGCTGGATCACACTACTTCCCCAGGGTGGGCTGGATCACACTACTTCCCCAGGGTGGGCTGCATCAAAACACTTCCCCTTCCCCAGAGTGGGCTGGATAATACTACTTCCCCAGGGTGGGCTGTATCACACTACTTCCCCAGGGTGGGCTGGATCACACTACTTCCCCAGGTTGGGCTGGAACGCACCACTTCCCCAGGGTGGGCTGGATCACACTACTTCCCCAGGGTGGGCTGGATCACACTACTTCCCCAGGGTGAGCTGGATCACACAACTTCCCCATAGTGGGCTGGATCACACTACTTCCCCAGGTTGGGCTGGATCGCACCACTTCCCCAGGGTGGGCTGGATCACACTACTTCCCCAGGGTGGGCTAGATCACACTACTTCCCCAGGGTGGGCTGGATCATATCCCTTCCCCTTCCCCAGGGTGGGCTGGATCACAATACTTCCCCAGGGTGGGCTGGATCACACTACTTCCCCAGGGTGGGCTGCATCATACCACTACCCCTTCCCCAGGTTTTGCTGGATCACACAACTTCCCCATAGTGGGCTCGATCACACTACTTCCCCAGGTTGGGCTGGATCGCACCACTTCCCCAGGGTGGGCTGGATCACACTACTTCCCCAGGGTGGGCTGGATCGTACCACTTCCCAAGGGTGGGCTGAATCACACCACTTCCCCAGGGTGGGCTGGATCACACTACTTCCCCAGGATGGGCTGGATCATACCACTTCCCCTTCCCCAGGTTGGGCTGGATCACAATACTTCCCCAGGGTGCGCTGGATCACACTACTTCCCCAGGGTGGACTGGATCACACCACTTCCCCAGGGTGGGCTGGATCACACGACTTCCCCATGGTGGGCTGGATCACACTACTTCCCCAGGGTGGGCTGGATCACACTACTTCCCCAGGGTTGGCTGGATCGCACCACTTCCCCAGGGTGGGCTGGATCGCACCACTTCCGCAGGGTGGGCTGGATCACACTACTACCCCAGGGTGGGCTGGATCACACTACTTCCCCAGGGTGGGCTGGATCGCACCACTTCCCCAGGGTGGGCTGGATCGCACCACTTCCCCAGGGTGGGCTAGATCACACTACTTCCCCAGGGTGGGCTGGATCATATCCCTTCCCCTTCCCCAGGGTGGGCTGGATCACACTACTTCCCCAGGGTAGGCTTGATCATATCCCTTCCCCTTCCCCAGCGTGGGCTGGATCACACTACTTCCCCAGGGTGGACTGGATCGCACCACTTCCCCAGGGTGGGCTGGATCACACTAATTCCCCAGGGTGGGCTGGATCACACTCCTTCCCCAGGGTGGGCTGGATCACACTACTTCCCCAGGGTGGGCTGGATCACACTACTTCCCCAGGGTGAACTGAATCAAACCACTTCCCCTTCCCCAGAGTGGGCTGGATCATACTACTTCCCCAGGGTGGGCTGTATCACACTACTTCCCCAGGGTGGGCTGAATCACACTACTTCCCCAGGTTGGGCTGGATTGCACCACTTCCCCAGGGTGGGCTGGATCACACTACTTTCCCGGGGTGGGCTGGATCACACTACTTCCCCAGGGTGGGCTGGATCACACAACTTCCCCATAGTGGGCTGGATCCTACCACTTCCCCAGGGTGGGCTGGATCGCACCACTTCCCCAGGGTGGGCTGGATCGCACCACTTCCCCAGGGTGGGCTAGATCACACTACTTCCCCAGGGTGGGCTGGATCATATCCCTTCCCCTTCCCCAGGGTGTGCTGGATCACAATACTTCCCCAGGGTGGGCTGGTTCAAACCACTTCCCCTTCCCCAGGGTGGGCTGGATCACAATACTTCCCCAGGGTGGGCTGGATCGCACTACTTCCCCAGGGTGGGCTGGATCACACTACTTCCCCAGGGTGGGCTGGTTCAAACCACTTCCCCTTCCCCAGGGTGGGCTGGATCACAATACTTCCCCAGGGTGGGCTGGATCGCACTACTTCCCCCGGGTGGGCTGGATCACACTACTTCCCCAGGGTGGGCTGGATCATACCACTTCCCCTTCCCCAGGTTGGGCTGAATCACAATACTTCCCCAGGGTGGGCTGGATCACACTACTTCCCCAGGTTGGGCTGGATCATACCACTTCCCCTTCCCCAGGGTGGGCTGGATTGCACCACTTCCCCAGGGTGGGCTGGATCGCACCACTTCCGCAGGGTGGGCTGGATCACACTACTTCCCCAGGGTGGGCTGGATCACACTACTTCCCCAGGGTGGGCTGGATCGCACCACTTCCCCAGGGTGGGCTGGATCGCACCACTTCCCCAGGGTGGGCTAGATCACACTACTTCCCCAGGGTGGGCTGGATCATATCCCTTCCCCTTCCCCAGGGTGGGCTGGATCACACTACTTCCCCAGGGTAGGCTGGATCATATCCCTTCCCCTTCCCCAGGGTGGGCTGGATCACACTACTTCCCCAGGGTGGACTGGATCGCACCACTTCCCCAGGGTGGGCTGGATCACACTAATTCCCCAGGGTGGGCTGGATCACACTCCTTCCCCAGGGTGGCCTGGATCACACTACTTCCCCAGGGTGGGCTGGATCACACTACTTCCCCAGGGTGAACTGCATCAAACCACTTCCCCTTCCCCAGAGTGGGCAGAATCATACTACTTCCCCAGGGTGGGCTGTATCACACTACTTCCCCAGGGTGGGCTGAATCACACTACTTCCCCAGGTTGGGCTGGATTGCACCACTTCCCCAGGGTGGGCTGGATCACACTACTTTCCCGGGGTGGGCTGGATCACACTACTTCCCCAGGGTGGGCTGGATCACACAACTTCCCCATAGTGGGCTGTATCCTACCACTTCCCCAGGGTGGGCTAGATCACACTACTTCCCCAGGGTGGGCTGGATCATATCCCTTCCCCTTCCCCAGGGTGTGCTGGATCACAATACTTCCCCATAGTGGGCTGGATCCTACCACTTCCCCAGGGTGGGCTAGATCACACTACTTCCCCAGGGTGGGCTGGATCATATCCCTTCCCCTTCCCCAGGGTGGGCTGGTTCAAACCACTTCCCCTTCCCCAGGGTGGGCTGGATCACAATACTTCCCCAGGGTGGGCTGGATCGCACTACTTCCCCAGGGTGGGCTGTATCACACTACTTCCCCAGGGTGGGCTGGTTCAAACCACTTCCCCTTCCCCAGGGTGGGCTGGATCACAATACTTCCCCAGGGTGGGCTGGATCGCACTACTTCCCCCGGGTGGGCTGGATCACACTACTTCCCCAGGGTGGGCTGGATCGTACAACTTCCCAAGGGTGGGCTGGATCATACCACTTCCCCTTCCCCAGGTTGGGCTGAATCACAATACTTCCCCAGGGTGGGCTGGATCACACTACCTCCCCAGGTTGGGCTGGATCATACCACTTCCCCTTCCCAAGGGTGGGCTGGATCACACTACTTCCCCAGGGTGGGCTGGATCACACTACTTCCCCAGGGTGGGCTGGATCACACTACCTCCCCAGGGTTGGCTGGATCGCACCACTTCCCCAGGGTGGGCTGGATCGCACCACTTCACCAGGGTGGGCTGGATCTTACCACTTCCCCAGGGTGGGCTAGATCACACTACTTCCCCAGGGTGGGCTGGATCATATCCCTTCCCCAGGGTGGGCTGGATCACACTACTTCCCCAGGGTGGGCTGGTTCATACCACTTCCCCTTCCCCAGGGTGGGCTGGATCACAATTCTTCCCCAGGGTGGGCTGGATTACACTACTTCCTCAGGGTGGGCTGGATCACACCACTTCCCCAGGGTGGGCTGGATCACACCACTACCCCAGGGTGGGCTGGATCACACTACTTTCCCAGGGTGGGCTGGATCGCACCACTTCCCCAGGGTGGGCTGGATCGCACCACTTCCCCAGGGTGGGCTGGATCACACTACTTCCCCAGGGTGGGCTGGATCACACTACTTCCCCAGGGTGGGCTGGATCGCACCACTTCACCAGGGTGGGCTGGATCGCACCACTTCACCAGGGTGGGCTGGATCGCACCACTTCCCCAGGGTGGGCTAGATCACACTACTTCCCCAGGGTGGGCTGGATCATATCCCTTCCCCTTCCCCAGGGTGGGCTGGATCACAATACTTCCCCAGGGTGGGCTGGATCACACTACTTCCCCAGGGTGGGCTGGATCACACTCCTTCCCCAGGGTGGGCTGGATCACACTACTTCCCCAGGGTGGGCTGGATCACACTACTTCCCCAGGGTGGGCTGGATCACACTACTTCCCCAGGGTGGGCTGGATCACACTACTTCCCCAGGGTGGGCTGCATCAAACCACTTCCCCTTCCCCAGAGTGGGCTGGATCATACTACTTCCCCAGGGTGGGCTGTATCACACTACTTCCCCAGGGTGGGCTGGATCACACTACTTCCCCAGGGTGGACTGGATCGCACCACTTCCCCAGGGTGGGCTGGATCACACTAATTCCCCAGGGTGGGCTGGATCACACTCCTTCCCCAGGGTGGGCTGGATCACACTACTTCCCCAGGGTGGGCTG
>NW_023493846.1:0-111414 GCF_013265735.2 Oncorhynchus mykiss | reverse complement strand
TACTCTGATCTTGACAAACCATTTCTGTATGGACCTCGCTTTGCGCACGGAGACGTTGTCATACTGAAACAGGAAAGGGCCTTTTCCCCAAACGTGCTGCCACATAATTAGAAGCACAGAATCATCTAGAATGTCATTGTATGCTGTAGAGTTAAGATTTCCCTTCACTGAAACTAAGGGGCCCGATCCATTAAAAACAGCCCAGACCGTTATTCTTCCTCCACCAAACTTTACAGTTATCACTATGCGGCATCCTATGATGGCGCCATTTTGAAAGTCTCTGAGCTCTTCAGTAAGGCCTGTCAGCAACGGGTGTGGCTGAAATGTCCAGATCCACTCATGAAAGTCTCTGAGCTCTTCAGTAAGGCCTGTCAGCAACGGGTGTGGCTGAAATGTCCAGATCCACTCATGAAAGTCTCTGAGCTCTTCAGTAAGGCCCGTCAGCAACGGGTGTGGCTGAAATGTCCAGATCCACTCATGAAAGTCTCTGAGCTCTTCAGTAAGGCCCGTCAGCAACGGGTGTGGCTGAAATGTCCAGATCCACTCATGAAAGTCTCTGAGCTCTTCAGTAAGGCCTGTCAGCAACGGGTGTGGCTGAAATGTCCAGATCCACTCATGAAAGTCTCTGAGCTCTTCAGTAAGGCCTGTCAGCAACGGGTGTGGCTGAAATGTCCAGATCCACTCATGAAAGTCTCTGAGCTCTTCAGTAAGGCCTGTCAGCAACGGGTGTGGCTGAAATGTCCAGATCCACTCATGAAAGTCTCTGAGCTCTTCAGTAAGGCCTGTCAGCAACGGGTGTGGCTGAAATGTCCAGATCCACTCATGAAAGTCTCTGAGCTCTTCAGTAAGGCCTGTCAGCAACGGGTGTGGCTGAAATGTCCAGATCCACTCATGAAAGTCTCTGAGCTCTTCAGTAAGGCCTGTCAGCAACGGGTGTGGCTGAAATGTCCAGATCCACTCATGAAAGTCTCTGAGCTCTTCAGTAAGGCCTGTCAGCAACGGGTGTGGCTGAAATGTCCAGATCCACTCATGAAAGTCTCTGAGCTCTTCAGTAAGGCCTGTCAGCAACGGGTGTGGCTGAAATGTCCAGATCCACTCATGAAAGTCTCTGAGCTCTTCAGTAAGGCCTGTCAGCAACGGGTGTGGCTGAAATGTCCAGATCCACTCATGAAAGTCTCTGAGCTCTTCAGTAAGGCCTGTCAGCAACGGGTGTGGCTGAAATGTCCAGATCCACTCATGAAAGTCTCTGAGCTCTTCAGTAAGGCCTGTCAGCAACGGGTGTGGCTGAAATGTCCAGATCCACTCATGAAAGTCTCTGAGCTCTTCAGTAAGGCCTGTCAGCAACGGGTGTGGCTGAAATGTCCAGATCCACTCATGAAAGTCTCTGAGCTCTTCAGTAAGGCCTGTCAGCAACGGGTGTGGCTGAAATGTCCAGATCCACTCATGAAAGTCTCTGAGCTCTTCAGTAAGGCCTGTCAGCAAAGGGTGTGGCTGAAATGTCCAGATCCACTCATGAAAGTCTCTGAGCTCTTCAGTAAGGCCTGTCAGCAACGGGTGTGGCTGAAATGTCCAGATCCACTCATGAAAGTCTCTGAGCTCTTCAGTAAGGCCTGTCAGCAACGGGTGTGGCTGAAATGTCCAGATCCACTCATGAAAGTCTCTGAGCTCTTCAGTAAGGCCCGTCAGCAACGGGTGTGGCTGAAATGTCCAGATCCACTCATGAAAGTCTCTGAGCTCTTCAGTAAGGCCCGTCAGCAACGGGTGTGGCTGAAATGTCCAGATCCACTCATGAAAGTCTCTGAGCTCTTCAGTAAGGCCCGTCAGCAACGGGTGTGGCTGAAATGTCCAGATCCACTCATGAAAGTCTCTGAGCTCTTCAGTAAGGCCCGTCAGCAACGGGTGTGGCTGAAATGTCCAGATCCACTCATGAAAGTCTCTGAGCTCTTCAGTAAGGCCCGTCAGCAACGGGTGTGGCTGAAATGTCCAGATCCACTCATGAAAGTCTCTGAGCTCTTCAGTAAGGCCTGTCAGCAACGGGTGTGGCTGAAATGTCCAGATCCACTCATGAAAGTCTCTGAGCTCTTCAGTAAGGCCTGTCAGCAACGGGTGTGGCTGAAATGTCCAGATCCACTCATGAAAGTCTCTGAGCTCTTCAGTAAGGCCTGTCAGCAACGGGTGTGGCTGAAATGTCCAGATCCACTCATGAAAGTCTCTGAGCTCTTCAGTAAGGCCTGTCAGCAACGGGTGTGGCTGAAATGTCCAGATCCACTCATGAAAGTCTCTGAGCTCTTCAGTAAGGCCTGTCAGCAACGGGTGTGGCTGAAATGTCCAGATCCACTCATGAAAGTCTTTGAGCTCTTCAGTAAGGCCTGTCAGCAACGGGTGTGGCTGAAATGTCCAGATCCACTCATGAAAGTCTCTGAGCTCTTCAGTAAGGCCTGTCAGCAACGGGTGTGGCTGAAATGTCCAGATCCACTCATGAAAGTCTCTGAGCTCTTCAGTAAGGCCTGTCAGCAACGGGTGTGGCTGAAATGTCCAGATCCACTCATGAAAGTCTCTGAGCTCTTCAGTAAGGCCTGTCAGCAACGGGTGTGGCTGAAATGTCCAGATCCACTCATGAAAGTCTCTGAGCTCTTCAGTAAGGCCTGTCAGCAAAGGGTGTGGCTGAAATGTCCAGATCCACTCATGAAAGTCTCTGAGCTCTTCAGTAAGGCCTGTCAGCAACGGGTGTGGCTGAAATGTCCAGATCCACTCATGAAAGTCTCTGAGCTCTTCAGTAAGGCCTGTCAGCAACGGGTGTGGCTGAAATGTCCAGATCCACTCATGAAAGTCTCTGAGCTCTTCAGTAAGGCCCGTCAGCAACGGGTGTGGCTGAAATGTCCAGATCCACTCATGAAAGTCTCTGAGCTCTTCAGTAAGGCCCGTCAGCAACGGGTGTGGCTGAAATGTCCAGATCCACTCATGAAAGTCTCTGAGCTCTTCAGTAAGGCCCGTCAGCAACGGGTGTGGCTGAAATGTCCAGATCCACTCATGAAAGTCTCTGAGCTCTTCAGTAAGGCCCGTCAGCAACGGGTGTGGCTGAAATGTCCAGATCCACTCATGAAAGTCTCTGAGCTCTTCAGTAAGGCCCGTCAGCAACGGGTGTGGCTGAAATGTCCAGATCCACTCATGAAAGTCTCTGAGCTCTTCAGTAAGGCCTGTCAGCAACGGGTGTGGCTGAAATGTCCAGATCCACTCATGAAAGTCTCTGAGCTCTTCAGTAAGGCCTGTCAGCAACGGGTGTGGCTGAAATGTCCAGATCCACTCATGAAAGTCTCTGAGCTCTTCAGTAAGGCCTGTCAGCAACGGGTGTGGCTGAAATGTCCAGATCCACTCATGAAAGTCTCTGAGCTCTTCAGTAAGGCCTGTCAGCAACGGGTGTGGCTGAAATGTCCAGATCCACTCATGAAAGTCTCTGAGCTCTTCAGTAAGGCCTGTCAGCAACGGGTGTGGCTGAAATGTCCAGATCCACTCATGAAAGTCTCTGAGCTCTTCAGTAAGGCCTGTCAGCAACGGGTGTGGCTGAAATGTCCAGATCCACTCATGAAAGTCTCTGAGCTCTTCAGTAAGGCCTGTCAGCAACGGGTGTGGCTGAAATGTCCAGATCCACTCATGAAAGTCTCTGAGCTCTTCAGTAAGGCCTGTCAGCAACGGGTGTGGCTGAAATGTCCAGATCCACTCATGAAAGTCTCTGAGCTCTTCAGTAAGGCCTGTCAGCAACGGGTGTGGCTGAAATGTCCAGATCCACTCATGAAAGTCTCTGAGCTCTTCAGTAAGGCCTGTCAGCAACGGGTGTGGCTGAAATGTCCAGATCCACTCATGAAAGTCTCTGAGCTCTTCAGTAAGGCCTGTCAGCAACGGGTGTGGCTGAAATGTCCAGATCCACTCATGAAAGTCTCTGAGCTCTTCAGTAAGGCCTGTCAGCAACGGGTGTGGCTGAAATGTCCAGATCCACTCATGAAAGTCTCTGAGCTCTTCAGTAAGGCCTGTCAGCAACGGGTGTGGCTGAAATGTCCAGATCCACTCATGAAAGTCTCTGAGCTCTTCAGTAAGGCCTGTCAGCAAAGGGTGTGGCTGAAATGTCCAGATCCACTCATGAAAGTCTCTGAGCTCTTCAGTAAGGCCTGTCAGCAACGGGTGTGGCTGAAATGTCCAGATCCACTCATGAAAGTCTCTGAGCTCTTCAGTAAGGCCTGTCAGCAACGGGTGTGGCTGTAATGTCCAGATCCACTCATGAAAGTCTCTGAGCTCTTCAGTAAGGCCTGTCAGCAACGGGTGTGGCTGAAATGTTCAGATCCACTCATGTGAAGAGGTGGCCACATACCTTTGTGTCTATAATGTCTAAGACACACAGTTATCAGTGATTTAAAGATTCAGTGTTTTGATTCCCCCCTCTGTCCCCCTCTCCTCCCCCCTTAACTCTCTCTCTCCCCCCCAGATGTATTAAGTAACTCTCTCTCTCCCCCTCTCCTCCTCCCCCCTTAACTCTCTCTCCCCCTCTCCTCCCCCCCAGATGTATTAAGTAACGCTCTCTCTCCCCCTCTCCTCCTCCCCCCTTAACTCTCTCTCTCCCTCTCCTCCCCACCAGATGTATTAAGTAACTCTCTCTCTCCCCCTCTCCTCCTCCCCCCTTAACTCTCTCTCCCCCTCTCCTCCCCACCAGATGTATTAAGTAACTCTCTCTCTCCCCCTCTCCTCCTCCCCCTTAACTCTCTCTCCCCCTCTCCTCCCCACCAGATGTATTAAGTAACTCTCTCTCTCCCCCTCTCCTCCCCCCTTAACTCTCTCTCCCCCTCTCCTCCCCACCAGATGTATTAAGTAACTCTCTCTCTCCCCCTCTCCTCCCCCCTTAACTCTCTCTCTCCCCCCCCAGATGTATTAAGTAACTCTCTCCCCCCCCCCCCCCCCAGATGTACAGCCAACAGCCAGACCAGTACGAAGCTCCTGATAAGGACTTTATGATCGTGGCCCTGGACCTCCTCAGTGGTCTGGCTGAGGGCCTGGGGGGCCACGTTGATCAGCTGGTGTCCCGGAGCAACATCATGACACTACTGTTTCAGTGCATGCAGGTACGGTGTGTGTGTGTGGGGGGGGGGGGGGTTTCAGTGTTTTACTCTACATATGTGGGAATGACCGTTTGGTGACCACTGACCGAGACAATCTCCAAGGCATTCCTAGTCCATCTCTAAACATTTCTATAAAAACCCAAAGATGAAGCCTTTTATTCCTACTTTTATTCTGTCTCACGCTGTTGACAGGAGGTGCACTTGTTTCAGCTGCCCTGCGCACCGGGGAGGCCAAGGGTTCCCATTTTGAACCATTTCATGTGCCCGAAGAGCAAATCAAGTGCACCTATAGCCTACCGCTGGCCAAGCGGATTGATCAGATCACCATGTCTCATAGGAGTAACATGAATTTGTGCGCGTGTCAGAAATGATGCAATGTGACTCGAGTTTCTCCATCAGCTGGAAGACGGTGTCTCTTTTTTGTCAGTCTTAGTGGAGGGGGCAGGCTGAGGGAGTGGGGCAGGCTGAGGGAGTGGGGCAGGCTGAGGGAGTGGGTCAGGCTGAGGGAGTGGGGCAGGCTGAGGGAGTGGGGCAGGCTGAGGGAGTGGGGCAGGCTGAGGGAGTGGGGCAGGCTGAGGGAGGGGGGCAGGCTGAGGGAGGGGGGCAGGCTGAGGGACGGTCAGTCTTAGTGGAGGGGGCAGGCTGAGGGACGGTCAGTCTTAGTGGAGGGGGGCAGGCTGAGGGACGTTCAGTCTTAGTGGAGGGGACAGGCTGAGGGAGGGGGGCAGGCTGAGGGACGGTCAGTCTTAGTGGAGGGGGGCAGGCTGAGGGAGGGGGGCAGGCTGAGGGACGGTCAGTCTTAGTGGAGGGGGCAGGCTGAGGGACGGTCAGTCTTAGTGGAGGGGGCAGGCTGAGGGACGGTCAGTCTTAGTGGAGGGGGCAGGCTGAGGGACGGTCAGTCTTAGTTGAGGGGGGCAGGCTGAGGGACGGTCAGTCTTAGTGGAGGGGGCAGGCTGAGGGACGGTCAGTCTTAGTTGAGGGGGGCAGGCTGAGGGACTGTTAGTCTTAGTGGAGGGGGCAGGCTGAGGGACGGTCAGTCTTAGTGGAGGGGGGCAGGCTGAGGGACGGTCAGTCTTAGTGGAGGGGGCAGGCTGAGGGACGGTCAGTCTTAGTGGAGGGGGCAGGCTGAGGGACGGTCAGTCTTAGTGGAGGGGGGCAGGCTGAGGGACGGTCAGGCTGAGGGACGGTCAGTCTTAGTGGAGGGGGGCAGGCTGAGGGACGGTCAGGCTGAGGGACGGTCAGTCTTAGTGGAGGGGGGCAGGCTGAGGGACGGTCAGTCTTAGTGGAGGGGGCAGGCTGAGGGACGGTCAGTCTTAGTGGAGGGGGCAGGCTGAGGGACGGTCAGGCTGAGGGACGGTCAGTCTTAGTGAAGGGGGCAGGCTGAGGGACGGTCAGGCTGAGGGACGGTCAGGCTGAGGGACGGTCAGTCTTAGTGGATGGGGCAGGCTGAGGGACGGTCAGGCGGAGGGATGGTCAGTGACCAGATGCAGGCCAGTCAGTCCAGTAGAATAAAGAACACATCACGTCAGTTTAATGTCACTCAGCTGGGCCTCATAAGTAATACAACTGATGTTTATTACCAGTGGATCATATAGTTCTGAAATGGTCTGAGTAGAGCAGCAGGGAGACTCAACCACAGCCAGTATGCAGTGAGAATGTACTGGGCCTGTAGTCTACTGTACAACCCTCATTACCACAGGGCTGGTTTAATTGGTTCATGTTGCTGTACAACCCTCATTACCACAGAGCTGGTTTAATTGGTTCATGTTACTGTACAACCCTCATTACCACAGAGCTGGTTTAATTGGTTCTGTAGTCTACTGTACAACCCTCATTACCACAGAGCTGGTTTAATTGGTTCATGTTGCTGTACAACCCTCATTACCACAGAGCTGGTTTAATTGGTTCATGTTGCTGTACAGCCCTCATTACCACAGAGCTGGTTCAATTGGTGCATGTTGCTGTACAGCCCTCATTACCACAGAGCTGGTTTAATTGGTTCATGTTGCTGTACAGCCCTCATTACCACAGAGCTGGTTTAATTGGTTCATGTTGCTGTACAGCCCTCATTACTACAGAGCTGGTTCAATTGGTTCATGTTGCTGTACAACCCTCATTACTACAGAGCTGGTTTAATTGGTTCTGTAGTCTACTGTACAACCCTCATTACCACAGAGCTGGTTTAATTGGTTCATGTTGCTGTACAGCCCTCATTACTACAGAGCTGGTTTAATTGGTTCATGTTGCTGTACAGCCCTCATTACCACAGAGCTGGTTCAATTGGTGCATGTTACTGTACAACCCTCATTACCACAGAGCTGGTTTAATTGGTTCATGTTGCTGTACAGCCCTCATTACCACAGAGCTGGTTTAATTGGGTCATGTTGCTGTACAACCCTCATTACCACAGAGCTGGTTTAATTGGTTCATGTTACTGTACAACCCTCATTACCACAGAGCTGGTTTAATTGGTGCATGTTGCTGTACAGCCCTCATTACCACAGAGCTGGTTTAATTGGTTCATGTTGCTGTACAACCCTCATTACCACAGAGCTGGTTTAATTGGTGCATGTTGCGGAGGCTTATGGTTAAGTCATTTTTAGGATAATACAATAATCTGACTGGTAGAACTCCTGATCTTCACTGAGGTTTGGGATCCACTGGTCCGTCTAGTGTGTGTGTGTGTGTGTGTGTGGTAACAGACCCTGGCTCTATTTGATTGTATATAACCATTTTGTATGACTGAGAGAGACAATGTAGTTAACACACACATTCTATATCTCCAGGACACCATGCCAGAGGTGAGACAGAGCTCCTTCGCCCTGCTGGGTGATCTGACCAAGGCCTGCTTCCCTCACGTCAAACCCTGCATCGGTAACGACCTATACCATCTCTCTCTTCATCTCTCTTCTTTTCCTACGAACTGTGTAACTACCAGTCTATCATACTCCTTATGTTATCTATCGTCCTCCCTTTCTCTTCCCCTTGGCTTTCTGTGTGTGTGTGTGCGTGTGTGTGTGTCCAGCTGAGTTCATGCCTATTCTAGGGACCAACCTGAACCCAGAGTTCATCTCTGTGTGTAACAATGCTACCTGGGCCATTGGAGAGATCTGCATGCAGATGGGTGAGTCTTTCTGCATGTAGGTTTGTACACGGAGATAATATGTACATGTTAGAGATTATCATGTTTTTTTAGAATTTTGTTATTTAACAAACAAAGCAATTGTCAGTTTCGAAGCTGCTAGCATGAGTTACAGTGCCTTGCAAAAGTATTCGGCCCCCTTGAACTTTGCGACCTTTTGCCACATTTCAGGCTTCAAACATAAAGATATAAAACTGTATTTGTTTGTGAAGAATCAACAACAAGTGGGACACAATCATGAAGTGGAACGACATTTATTGGATATTTCAAACTTTTTTTTAACAAATCAAAAACTGTAAAATTGGGTGTGCAAAATTATTCAGCCCCTTTACTTTCAGTGCAGCAAACTCTCTCCAGAAGTTCAGTGAGGATCTCTGAATGATCCAATGTTGACCTAAATGACTAATGATGATAAATACAATCCACCTGTGTGTAATCAAGTCTCCGTATAAATGCACCTGCACTGTGATAGTCTCAGAGGTGCGTTAAAAGCGCAGAGAGCATCATGAAGAACAAGGAACACACCAGGCAGGTCCGAGATACTGTTGTGAAGAAGTTTAAAGCCGGATTTGGATACAAAAAGATTTCCCAAGCTTTAAACATCCCAAGGAGCACTGTGCAAGCGATAATATTGAAATGGAAGGAGTATCAGACCACTGCAAATCTACCAAGACCTGGCCGTCCCTCTAAACTTTCAGCTCATACAAGGAGAAGACTGATCAGAGATGCAGCCAAGAGGCCCATGATCACTCTGGATGAACTGCAGAGATCTACAGCTGAGGTGGGAGACTCTGTCCATAGGACAACAATCAGTCGTATATTGCACAAATCTGGCCTTTATGGAAGAGTGGCAAGAAGAAAGCCATTTCTTAAAGATATCCATAAAAAGTGTTGTTTAAAGTTTGCCACAAGCCACCTGGGAGACACACCAAACATGTGGAAGAAGGTGCTCTGGTCAGATGAAACCAAAATTGAACTTTTTGGCAACAATGCAAGACGTTATGTTTGGCGTAAAAGCAACACAGCTGAACACACCATCCCCACTGTCAAACATGGTGGTGGCAGCATCATGGTTTGGGCCTGCTTTTCTTCAGCAGGGACAGGGAAGATGGTTAAAATTGATGGGAAGATGGATGGAGCCAAATACAGGACCATTCTGGAAGAAAACCTGATGGAGTCTGCAAAAGACCTGAGACTGGGACGGAGATTTGTCTTCCAACAAGACAATGATCCAAAACATAAAGCAAAATCTATAATGGAATGGTTCAAAAATAAACATATCCAGGTGTTAGAATGGCCAAGTCAAAGTCCAGACCTGAATCCAATCGAGAATCTGTGGAAAGAACTGAAAACTGCTGTTCACAAATGCTCTCCATCCAACCTCACTGAGCTCAAGCTGTTTTGCAAGGAGGAATGGGAAAAAATGTCAGTCTCTCGATGTGCAAAACTGATAGAGACATACCCCCACAGACACACTGTCTGTTTGTTATGGTCTTCACTCTCTGTCTGTTCATTATGGTCTTCACTCACTGTCTGTTTGTTATGGTCTTCACTCACTGTCTGTTTGTTATGGTCTTCACTCACTGTCTGTTTGTTATGGTCTTCACTCTGTCTGTTTGTTATGGTCTTCACTCACTGTCTGTTTGTTATGGTCTTCACTCACTGTCTGTTTGTAATGGTCTTCACTCACTGTCTGTTTGTTATGGTCTTCACTCTCTGTCTGTTTGTTATGGTCTTCACTCACTGTCTTCACTCACTGATAGAGACATACCCCAAGCGACTTACAGCTGTAATCGCAGCAAAAGGTGGCGCTACAAAGTATTAACTTAAGGGGGCTGAATAATTTTGCACGCCCAATTTTTCTGTTTTTGATTTGTTAAAAAAGTTTGAAATATCCAATAAATGTCGTTCCACTTCATGATTGTGTCCCACTTGTTGTTGATTCTTCACAAAAAAATACAGTTTTATATCTTTATGTTTGAAGCCTGAAATGTGGCAAAAGGTCGCAAAGTTCAAGGGGGCCGAATACTTTCGCAAGGCACTGTATCTTAATGATATATTTCTCTGCTTTGTTTCTTTCTCTATCTCCGTCCCCGTCCCTGTCTCCGTCCCTGTCTCCGTCCCCGTCCCTGTCTCCGTCCCCGTCCCTGTCTCCTTCCCCGTCCCTGTCTCCTTCCCCGTCCCTGTCTCCTTCCCTGTCTCCGTCCCTGTCCCTGTCTCCGTCTCCTTCCCTCTCTCCGTCCTGGTCTATCCCTGTCTCTGTCTCCGTCCCTGTCTCCTTCTCTGTCTGTCTCCGTCCCCATCCCTGTCTCCTTCCCCGTCTGTCTCCGTCCCCATCCCTGTCTCCGTCCCCATCCCTGTCTCCTTCCCCGTCTCTCTCCGTCCCCGTCTCTCTCCGTCCCTGTCCCCGTCTCCTTCCCTGTCTCCTTCCCTGTCCCTGTCTCCTTCCCTGTCCCTGTCTCCTTCCCTGTCTCCGTCTCTATCTCCGTCCCTGTCTCCTTCCCCGTCTGTCTCCGTCTCTGTCTCTGTCTCCATCTGTCTGTAGGTGTAGAGATGCAGCCCTATGTGTCTCTGGTTCTGAACCAGCTGGTAGAGATCATCAACAGACCCAACACACCCAAGACCTTGCTGGAGAACACTGGTACACACAGATGCTGAACATACACACAGATGCTGAACACACACACAGACATACATATACTGAACACACACGCAATCATTGGGTTTGTTTGACATTGCAGCCGATGCATTTTGGGTAAACTGTGACTGACTGACTCATCTCCAAATAATAATGAGCCGTTATTTATGATACGAACATCAGCGACGTCAAACCAGCTCCTGGTTTTTAGTTGGGTGTGTTGTACACATGAGTGAGGCTCCTCCCATCTTCTTCCAGCCATTACGATTGGTCGCCTGGGCTACGTGTGTCCTCAGGAGGTGGCTCCGATGCTCCAGCAGTTCATCAGACCGTGGTGAGTCTGTCACACATCTGATGACACATCTAGTCCTTCACCTCACTGATCATTCTCAACATGTTTAGATTGCGTGGTTTGTGACGCGGTGGTGTGTGTGTGACAGGTGTACGTCCCTACGGAACATCCGTGACAACGAGGAGAAAGACTCCGCCTTCAGAGGGATCTGCATGATGATTGGTGTAAACCCTGGGGGAGTGGTCCAGGTAAGAGGAAGGGAGATGGATGATGATTGGTGTAAACCCTGGGGGAGTGGTCCAGGTCAGAGGAAGGGAGATGGAGAGGACAGGTACAGGGGCCTGTACCTGTCCTCTCCTAGTTGGGCCTGTCCTCTCCTAGTTGGGCCTGTCCTCTCCTAGTTGGGCCTGTCCTCTCCTAGTTGGGCCTGTCCTCTCCTAGTTGGGCCTGTCCTCTCCTAGTTGGGCCCCGTACCTGTCCTCTCCTAGTTGGGCCAGTGTGGGCGCTCAACCGACGTTAGGTTACTATGGTGACTGTAGGTTAGGTTACCATGGTGAGAGAGCGTTGTTCCTTCATATTTCCAATAAGTACTGATGACCCATTTTATTTGTCTCTGCCTGCAAATCGTCCTCCTAAAAGCTAGGCTGTAACCTACAGAACTACTCAGAACTAGGCTGTATCCTACAGGACTAGGCTGTATCCTACAGAACTACTCAGAACTAGGCTGTATCCTACAGAACTACTCAGAACTAGGCTGTATCCTACAGAACTACTCAGAACTAGACTGGGAAATGATGTAAATATATCACTAGCCACTTTAAACAATGCTACCTTATATAATGTTACTTACCCTACATTATTCATCTCATATGCATACGTATATACTGTACTCTATATCATCGACTGTATCCTTATGTAATACATGTATCACTAGCCACTTTAAACTATGCCACTTTGTTTACATACTCATCTCATATGTATATACTGTACTCGATACCATCTACTGTATCTTGCCTATGCTGCTCTGTACCATCACTCATTCATATATCCTTATTCTTATTCTTTATCCCCTCACACTGTGTACAAGACAGTAGTTTTGGAATTGTTAGTTAGATTACTTGTTGGTTATTACTGCATTGTCGGAACTAGAAGCACAAGCATTTCACTACACTCGCATTAACATCTGCTAACCATGTGTATGTGACAAATACAATTTGATTTGATTTGACTGTATCCTACAGAACTAGGCTGTATCCTACATAACTAGGCTGTATCCTACAGAACTACGCAGAACTAGACTGTATCCTACAGAACTAGACTGTATCCTACAGAACTAGGCTGTATCCTACAGAACTAGGCTGTATCCTACAGAACTAGGCTGTATCCTACAGAACTAGGCTGTATCCTACAGAGCTGTATCCTACAGAACTAGGCTGTATCCTACAGAGCTGTATCCTACAGAACTGTATCCTACAGAACTAGGCTGTATCCTACTGAACTAGACTGTATCCTACTGAACTAGAATGTGTCCTACAGAACTAGGCTGTATCCTACAGAGCTATATCCTACAGAGCTGTATCCTACAGAGCTGTATCCTACAGAACTAGGCTGTATCCTACATAACTAGGCTGTATCCTACAGAACTAGGCTGTATCCTACAGAACTAGAATGTATCCTACTGAACTAGACTGTATCCTACTGAACTAGACTGTATCCTACTGAACTAGACTGTATCCTACAGAACTAGGCTGTGTCCTACAGAACTAGGCTCTGTCCTACAGGACTAGGCTGTACCCTACAGGACTAGGCTGTATCCTACAGGACTAGGCTGTATCCTACAGGACTAGGCTCTATCCTACAGGACTAGGCTCTATCCTACAGGACTAGGCTCTATCCTACAGGACTAGGCTGTATCCTACAGGACTAGGCTCTATCCTACAGGACTAGGCTCTATCCTACAGGACTAGGCTGTATCCTACAGGACTAGGCTGTATCCTACAGGACTAGGCTGTATCCTACAGGACTAGGCTGTATCCTACAGGACTAGGCTGTATCCTACAGGACTAGGCTGTATCCTACAGGACTAGGCTCTATCCTACAGGACTAGGCTCTATCCTACAGGACTAGGCTCTATCCTACAGGACTAGGCTGTATCCTACAGGACTAGGCTGTATCCTACAGGACTAGGCTGTATCCTACAGGACTAGGCTCTATCCTACAGGACTAGGCTGTATCCTACAGGACTAGGCTGTATCCTACAGGACTAGGCTGTGTCCTACAGGACTAGGCTGTGTCCTACAGGACTAGGCTGTGTCCTACAGGACTAGGCTGTGTCCTACAGGACTAGGCTGTGTCCTACAGGACTAGGCTGTGTCCTACAGGACTAGGCTGTGTCCTACAGGACCAGGCTGTGTCCTACAGGACTAGGCTGTGTCCTACAGGACTAGGCTCTATCCTACAGGACTAGGCTCTATCCTACAGGACTAGGCTGTATCCTACAGGACTAGGCTGTATCCTACAGGACTAGGCTCTATCCTACAGGACTAGGCTGTATCCTACAGGACTAGGCTCTATCCTACAGGACTAGGCTCTATCCTACAGGGCTAGGCTGTATCCTACAGAACGTAGCACGTGTTGCTGTCATCGTTCTGTTTTTATTGAACCTTTATTGAACTCGGCAAGTCTGTTAAGAACAAGTTCTTATTTACGATGACGACCCACCTGTTCTCCCTGCTTCCTGTTCAGTGTCTCACCCGTGAGATCAGATGTGTGTGGTGTCAGTTAGAGGAGGTTATAGGCTGTTCATGGGGAGGAGGAGAACGGGGCACTTCTCTCTCTAAGGAAATGTACTTCCTACATTTAGGCTATAGTTTACTACATAGCCTAGAAATAAATATTGATCACCTAATATGTCTCCGTCTGAAAATCATCCCTCTCCTTAAAGGTAGGCTGTAAAAATAACTCAAGAGAAGGTCTATCCAACTCCGCTCTCTTCAAACGACATCTAACACATTGATGCAGCCCGGTAATACAGACCGGCTAATACAGACCGGCTAATACAGACCGGCTAATACAGACCGGCTAATACAGACCGGCTAATACAGACCGGCTAATACAGACCGGCTAATACAGACCGGCTAATACAGACGGGCTAATACAGACCGGCTAATACAGACCGGCTAATACAGACCGGCTAATACAGACCGGCTAATACAGACCGGCTAATACAGACCGGCTAATACAGACCGGCTAATACAGACCGGCTAATACAGACAGGCTAATAGAATGGGCCAGGTGACCGTCTCTGGTCAGTTAACTTGTTGAAGTTGTTTTGGTCTGGTTGATATTGCCTGTCGGGTGCTTAAGTTGCTGCAACCATGTCTTGGCAAGTGAGCTGCGTCACACACCTAAAATCACATTGTAGCACTGCGGTTGGGTTTGGGACCAGGTGTTGGGAGTCAGACAGGAAGTCGGCAGCAGGGGTTGTGGTATGAAGAGAGCAGACCTCTACATGGAGACACGGTCCTTCTGTAGGTTGAAATGACAGAATGTGTCTCTCTGCAGGACTTCATCTTCTTCTGTGATGCCGTGGCGTCCTGGGTCAGCCCTAAAGACGACCTGAGAGACATGTTCTACAAGGTGTGTGGAGGACCCAACGCTCTGTTCCAGATGGCACCTGGTTCCCTTGATCTGCACGTCTGTAGTGTACAGTGGAAGGGAGAGGCTGCCGTTTAGGACACATCCTGGGAAAAGCTTTGCTTGGCCCAGATCCGTGTGTGTGTGTGTGTGTCTCTCTCTGTGTGTGTGTGTGTGTCTCTCTCTGTGTGTGTGTGTGTGTGTGTAGACTGTATGATAGTGGGATGTTAACCATAATAGTAGAGAATTATTTCAGACATTGTTTCTGTCATTTCTTTGTTGAGGAATCAAAGTATTTTCTCTCTCTCCTCCCCCCCCCCCCCCCCCCCCCCCCCAGATCCTCCATGGTTTTAAGGACCAGGTAGGAGAGGAGAACTGGCAGCAGTTCTCAGAACAGTTTCCCCCCCAGCTGAAGGAGAGACTGTCTGCCTGCTACGGCGTGTAGAAACCCCCCCTAACCTAACATCAGGTACACACTCGCTTTAAATATCACCATTCCAATGTTAATTCTGTCACACTTTTAGATGGCACTTCCTGGTTGTGATCCTCATCCAGAAATCTTCATCCATCCCCCTCCTTCCCGCTCTCCCTCTCCTTCCCTCTCTCTCTCCCCCTCCTTCCCTCTCTCTCCCCCCCTCCTTCCCTCTCTCTTCCCCCCTCCTTCCCTCTCTCTTCCCCCCTCCTTCCCTCTCTCTCCCCCCCTCCTTCCTCTCTCTCCCCCCCTCCTTCCCTCTCTCTCCCCCCCTCCTTCCCTCTCTCCCCCCCCTCCTTCTCTCTCTCACCCTCCTTCCCTCTCTCTCTCACCCTCCTTCCCTCTCTCTCCCCCCTCCTTCCTCTCTCTCCCCCCTCCTTCCCTCTCTCTCCCCCCCTCCTTCCCTCTCTCTCCCCCCCTCCTTCTCTCTCTCACCCTCCTTCCCTCTCTCTCTCACCCTCCTTCCCTCTCTCTCTCCCTCTCCTTCCCTCTCTCTCTCCCCCTCCTTCCCTCTCTCTCCCCCCTCCTTCCCTCTCTCTCCCCCCCTCCTTCCTCTCTCTTCCCCCCTCCTTCCCTCTCTCTCCCCCCCTCCTTCCTCTCTCTCCCCCCCTCCTTCCCTCTCTCTCCCCCCCTCCTTCCCTCTCTCTCCCCCCCCTCCTTCCCTCTCTCTCCCCCCCTCCTTCCCTCTCTCTCCCCCCCTCCTTCTCTCTCTCACCCTCCTTCCCTCTCTCTCTCACCCTCCTTCCCTCTCCAGGTGAGCCAGTAGTAGAGGAAGAAGGTGAAAAGGAATCTCATCCATCTGTGTTAATGCCCTGAACTGATCTAGGGGGGAGGGGGAGAGGGACCCATCACGCCATTGGCCGCTCCCCCTGACAGACGGCCCCCACGCCCTATGTATTTCTCCATAGCGGGAGGGTGGGCGGGACTTGGGGAGGGACAGGGGGACACCTCTAGATTAAAGATTAAGGGGACCCAACCAACACAGAGAAACCAACTAAGGTAGGGACAGAGAGAGGGGGGTACCTACATTCAGAAGGAAAAGGTTCCAACGCAGAAACAGGTAGGGACAGATAGAGAATGAAGAGTGAGGGAAAGAGAGGTAGGTAGGGGCCAGCTAGACTACAGTAGAGAGGGGTAGGTAGGGGCCAGCTAGACTACAGTAGAGGGGTAGGTAGGGGCCAGCTAGACTACAGTATAGAGAGGTAGGTAGGGGCCAGCTAGACTACAGTAGAGAGAGGTAGGTAGGGGCCAGCTAGACTGCAGTAGAGAGAGGTAGGTAGGGGCCAGCTAGACTGCGGTAGAGAGGGGTAGGTAGGGGCCAGCTAGACTGCAGTAGAGGGGTAGGTAGGGGCTAGCTAGACTGCAGTAGAGGGGTAGGTAGGGGCCAGCTAGACTGCAGTAGAGAGGGGTAGGTAGGGGCCAGCTAGACTGCAGTAGAGAGGGGTAGGTAGGGGCCAGCTAGACTGCAGTAGAGAGGGGTAGGTAGGGGCCAGCTAGACTGCAGTAGAGAGGGGTAGGTAGGGGCCAGCTAGACTGCAGTAGGTAGGGGCCCAGCTAGACTGCAGTAGAGTGGGGTAGGTAGGGGCCAGCTAGACTGCAGTAGAGAGGGGTAGGTAGGGGCCAGCTAGACTACAGTAGAGAGGGGTAGGTAGAGAGGCCAGCTAGACTGCAGTAGAGAGAGGTAGGTAGGGGCCAGCTAGACTGCAGTAGAGGGGTAGGTAGGGGCCAGCTAGACTACAGTAGAGAGGGGTAGGTAGGGGCCAGCTAGACTACAGTAGAGTGAGGTAGGTAGGGGCCAGCTAGACTGCAGTAGAGAGGTAGGTAGGGGCCAGCTAGACTGCAGTAGAGAGGTAGGTAGGGGCCAGCTAGACGACAGAAGAGAGAGGTAGGTAGAGGCCAGCTAGACTATAGTAGAGAGAGGTAGGTAGGGGCCAGCTAGACTATAGTAGAGAGAGGTAGGTAGAGGCCAGGTAGAGGCCAGCTAGACTACAGTAGAGGGAAAGAGACTTAACAGATTTAAATCAGAAAAAATCCACCACACAGAGAGCCATAGACAGAGAGACTGACAGGCACTCCCACAGTAAGACACGCACACTTGCAATACCTAGAGCTTTGTGTAGATGGCGCTGTTACACTAGTCAGACTCCGACACTACCAGTAAGGGATTAACAGTCAGTGAGGGACAGACAGCGTGTTGGGGACAGACAGGGTGTTGGGGACAGACAGGTAGGTGTCTAGCCTCTGTTTATTTCTGGGAGATAGCTGTTTTTTTCCGGGGTAAAGGATCTTCTATATGAATTAATATTCCTCCTGTTATTACTCGATCACTGGTTCACTGCTGATCTCTCCTCCACCAAGCATGTTTTGGTTTCTGTCCTTTTCCCTAAGGAATGCTTTCTTCCATATAAATATCATGAGATAATTCTCATGTTCTCTTCTAGATAGACAGGGGATAACTAACCTCTTGGTTCATACGAGTCATCATTATAAGAGGAATAGGGCTTTAATAATACCTGTTATTCTTACATAAAGTTAGGAAACTACAGATCACAGCCTCTCGTCTCTAGTTGTACCTGTTTGTGTGTCGTGTCTGCGTTTGTTTACCTATTTGTTTACCGTACGTGACACTGTTGATTGTTTTAATAAGGTAACGATTTAACACTTGACTCCTCCCACCCTATTGTCCTCCGCCTGTAAACTGTGACCAACTGTGTGTGTGTGTGTGTTGCCATAGTGATGTCTGGAGGAAAGAGATTGAACCCAGAACTGTTTATCCTGATAACGTGTTACAAGAGGTCCATATTTTGTTGCTTTTTGTTTATTATTTTTTTCATTTGCTGCTGCTGTTTTTTTTAGTTTCCATGGTGAGCTTAAATGAACACAAACAACACATTTGTTTATTTTTAGTTTTGTGGTTTTGCACTTTTAATTTTTTAATTTTTGTATTAAGGATTTTTTTTTAAACTTCCCTCATAAAGGACATCTGAATTCTACCGTCCGTGTTCTGTTGTCTCTTACTTACTGGGGAAACAAAAGCTCTGTTGTCTCTTACTGGGGGAACAAAAGCTCTGTTGTCTCTTACTGGGGGAACAAAAGCTCTGTTGTCTCTTACTGGGGGAACAAAAGCTCTGTTGTCTCTTACTGGGGGAACAAAAGCTCTGTTGTCTCTTACTTACTGGGGAAACAAAAGCTCTGTTGTCTCTTACTGGGGGAACAAAAGCTCTGTTGTCTCTTACTGGGGGAACAAAAGCTCTGTTGTCTCTTACTTACTGGGGAAACAAAAGCTCTGTTGTCTCTTACTTACTGGGGAAACAAAAGCTCTGTTGTCTCTTACTTACTGGGGGAACAATAGCTCTATTGTCTCTTACTTACTGGGGGAACAAAAGCTCTGTTGTCTCTTACTTACTGGGGGAACAAAAGCTCTGTTGTCTCTTACTTACTGGGGGAACAAAAGCTCTGTTGTCTCTTACTTACTGGGGGAACAAAAGCTCTGTTGTCTCTTACTTACTGGGGAAACAAAAGCTCTATTGTCTCACTTATTGGGGGAACAAAAGCTCTGTTGTCTCTTACTTACTGGGGGAACAAAAGCTCTATTGTCTCTTACTTACTGGGGGAACAAAAGCTCTGTTGTCTCTTACTTACTGGGGGAACAAAAGCTCTGTTGTCTCTTACTTACTGGGGGAACAAAAGCTCTATTGTCTCTTACTTACTGGGGGAACAAAAGATCTGTTGTCTCTTACTTACTGGGGGAACAAAAGCTCTGTTGTCTCTTACTTACTGGGGAAACAAAAGATCTGTTGTCTCTTACTTACTGGGGGAACAAAAGCTCTGTTGTCTCTTACTTACTGGGGGAACAAAAGCTCTGTTGTCTCTTACTTACTGGGGGAACAAAAGCTCTGTTGTCTCTTACTTACTGGGGGAACAAAAGCTCTATTGTCTCTTACTTACTGGGGGAACAAAAGATCTGTTGTCTCTTACTTACTGGGGGAACAAAAGCTCTGTTGTCTCTTACTTACTGGGGAAACAAAAGATCTGTTGTCTCTTACTTACTGGGGGAACAAAAGCTCTGTTGTCTCTTACTTACTGGGGGAACAAAAGATCTGTTGTCTCTTACTTACTGGGGGAACAAAAGCTCTGTTGTCTCTTACTTACTGGGGGAACAAAAGATCTGTTGTCTCTTACTTACTGGGGGAACAAAAGCTCTGTTGTCTCTTACTTACTGGGGAAACAAAAGCAGGAATACGAAAATGGCAAATAAAAAGTTAGTGAAACTGCGAGTAATCGTCACTTTTACAGCGACCGACTGTGTACGTTTTGTATTTTCTAGGGAGAAGAGGTTGTAGCTGGAACTAGCCTACTGTGTGTGTGTGTGTGTGAGAATAGTGTTGTTATCCTTTTAACTTGTCTTCACTTTGTTCCAAGATAAGAGCACAATGTCCCTCTAACAGGACAGCGGAGCGAGGACTCATACAGACAGACGGCAACATCCTCCGTCCCAAATACCACTCTATTCCCTATATATATTCCTCATAGGGCTCTGGTCAAAAGTAGTGCATTTTAAAGGGAATGTTGCCATTTTGTACGAAGGCACAGACACTATCATAGAGTTGGATAGAGGGTGCACTTGAACAGAAACCGTTATTGAACGTGTGCCCTCTAGCCAACTTTATGTACAGTATAGACAGCTGTGAGGTTGTCAGCAGTATGAGGCCCGGATTCGATCCGATCGGCACCTTTTTAAAGACAATGTTCCCACGTTCGTGGAGACCTCATTCACGGTCTGCTTATGTCAGCTCAATTGGAAATGACCTTTAAATGTCATGAGGCAGATCTAATGAGGATTTGAATGAATCCCAGCCTTAGTGTCATTTAAAGGGGACGTTCAGTATTTTGGCCTTTGGCTTTTAAAGTTAGCTGGCTGTTATAAAAAGAAATCGAACCAGGGACTTCAGTTTCTCCTGAACCATTGAATACTTTCAGGGTGAGGAACAATCTAACATTAAGTTGTAAAATCCTGAACTTCCCCTTTAATATCCATATTATCTCAGCTTCAGTGAATTTGGACACATTTTGCACAGATGTATAGATGACTGACTGACCAGGACTGTGATCATAGAAGCGATAAACTAATCAATGTATCATTCAACAAAGACAATCTACATCTCCCCCATTCTGCTATCTCTATTTCTATCATTTTATCAGTTTAGATTTTAGCTTTTTGTATTCATTCAAATGTATTTAAAGATGTTTTTTTTTTGTCAGGTTTCAATGTTCTGTAGTAGATCGTTTTGGACTCGTTATGATATTGTGATGACTTAATTGGTTCATTAATAAACGCAATCAAGTGTCTTTAGTAAATGAGGGCTCTAACTTATTTACTAACTTATAGAACTTAAGGCTTATTGAGGGAAGACTGAGGGGGAGGAACATAGGGGAGGGAGGGAAGACTGAGGGGGAGGAACATGGGGAAGGGAGGGAAGACTGAGGGGGAGGAACATAGGGGAGGGAGGGAAGACTGAGGGGGAGGAGGGGAAGGCTGTAGAAACAAGCATGATCTTACTTGTTCAAGTTTTGCAGAATGACTTTAATGTGCTCCAGTATTTCAATGGACTGCTGCCTATGTCAATCTCCACAAACATTCAACTCATTTCTATGTCAATCTCTACAAACATTCAACTCGTTTCTATGTCAATCTCTACAAACATTCAACTCGTTTCTATGTCAATCTCTACAAACATTCAACTCGTTTCTATGTCAATCTCTACAAACATTCAACTCATTTCTTTGTGGAAATAAATACAAAAAGTTTCTTCTTCCAATCTTTCCAACTGTTTCCTCCTTGTTATGTTAATGTCATAACCTTTGAACTGCGGCTGCGTAGAACCTGTAGTGTGTCCCAGTCTGCACCCTATTCCCTATACAGTGCCCTACTGTTGACCAGGGTCCACAGGGCTCTGAAAGTAGTGCAGTAAAAAGGGAATCGGGTGTGATTTAGGACGCCACCCTGTGTATGTTTCCACGCCGGGTGAATGTGAGCCATGACAGATCTGTCTGTTGTGTGTCTCTGTTTTACAGGAAAGGAGAGAGAGGAAGGAAAGGAGAGAGAGAGAGGAAGGAAAGGAGAGAGAGAGGAAGGAAAGGAGAGAGAGAGGAAGGAAAGGAGAGAGAGAGGAAGGAAAGGAGAGAGAGAGGAAGGAAAGGAGAGAGAGAGGAAGGAAAGGAGAGAGAGAGAGGAAGGAAAGGAGAGAGAGAGAGGAAGGAAAGGAGAGAGAGAGAGAGAGGAAGGAAAGGAGAGAGAGAGAGGAAGGAAAGGAGAGAGAGAGAGGAAGGAAAGGAGAGAGAGAGAGGAATGAAAGGAGAGAAAGGAAGGAAAGGAGAGAGAAAGGAAGGAAAGGAGAGAGAGGAAGGAAAGGAGAGAGAGAGAGAGGAAGGAAAGGAGAGAGCGAGAGGAAGGAAAGGAGAGAGAGGAAGGAAAGGAGGAAGGAAAGGAGAGAAAGGAAGGAAAGGAGAGAAAGGAAGGAAAGGAGAGAGAGGAAGGAAAGGAGAGAGAAAGGAAGGAAAGGAGAGAGAGGAAGGAAAGGAGAGAGAGAGAGAGGAAGGAAAGGGGAGAGAGGAAGGAAAGGGGAGAGAGGAAGGAAAGGGGAGAGAGGAAGGAAAGGGGAGAGAGGAAGGAAAGGAGAGAGAGGAAGGAAAGGAGAGAGAGGAAGGAAAGGAGTGTCAGACTGAGAAAGACACTTTTGTCATGTTCCACACCTCATTCATTTGGTAATGATGTCACATCCTGTCTGGGAACACAGACAGCAGTTTCCTGTACACAGAGAACTACGACACACACGTGTGTGAGTGAGAGAGAGACTCTGTAGCTCAGTTTGTGTGTGTGAGAGATACTCTGTAGCTCAGTTAGAGAGCTGCGTGTGTGTGTCAGAGAGAGAGAGAGAGACTCTGTAGCTCAGTTAGAGCATGGCGCTTTCAAGGGAAGGATAGTGGGATCGATACATACAATGTATGCATGACTGTGAGTGGCTTTGGATAAAAGAATCTGCTAAATGGCATCTATTATTATAGGGGGACACTAATGGACCTCCAGCACATAGAACCCCCCCCGGGCAATGTCATTTAGCCACTGTGAACATGAGACACACCCACACTTCACATGTGGGCTAAGTCCCATTGCTACAGAGGACAGGGTTACACCTCACACTACACCAGCAGCACCGAGAGGGCAGAGGAAACCTAATGGTTAATTATATGATACAGCATCAGGTGTTGCCAGGTCCAGGTTAATATGAGGTTACCAAGTCCAGGTATAGGTTAATGTGAGGTTACCAGGTCCAGGTTAATATGAGGTTACCAGGTATAGGTTAATATGAGGTTACCAGGTCCAGGTATAGGTTAATATGAGGTTACCAGGTCCAGGTATAGGTTAATATGAGGTTACCAAGTCCAGGTATAGGTTAATATGAGGTTACCAGGTCCAGGTATAGGTTAATATGAGGTTACCAGGTCCAGGTATAGGTTAATATGAGGTTACCAAGTCCAGGTATAGGTTAATATGAGGTTACCAGGTCCAGGTATAGGTTAATATGAGGTTACCAGGTCCAGGTATAGGTTAATATGAGGTTACCAAGTCCAGGTATAGGTTAATATGAGGTTACCAGGTCCAGGTATAGGTTAATATGAGGTTACCAGGTCCAGGTATAGGTTAATATGAGGTTACCAGGTCCAGGTATAGGTTAATATGAGGTTACCAAGTCCAGGTATAGGTTAATATGAGGTTACCAGGTCCAGGTATAGGTTAATATGAGGTTACCAGGTCCAGGTATAGGTTAATGTGAGGTTACCAGGTCCAGGTATAGGTTCATATGAGGTTACCAGGTCCAGGTATAGGTTCATATGAGGTTACCAGGTCCAGGTATAGGTTAATATGAGGTTACCAGGTCCAGGTATAGGTTAATATGAGGTTACCAGGTATAGGTTAATATGAGGTTACCAGGTCCAGGTATAGGTTAATATGAGGTTACCAGGTCCAGGTATAGGTTAATATGAGGTTACCAGGTCCAGGTATAGGTTAATATGAGGTTACCAGGTCCAGGTATAGGTTAATATGAGGTTACCAGGTCCAGGTATAGGTTAATATGAGGTTACCAAGTCCAGGTATAGGTTAATATGAGGTTACCAGGTCCAGGTATAGGTTAATATGAGGTTACCAGGTCCAGGTATAGGTTAATGTGAGGTTACCAGGTCCAGGTATAGGTTCATATGAGGTTACCAGGTCCAGGTATAGGTTAATATGAGGTTACCAGGTCCAGGTATAGGTTAATATGAGGTTACCAGGTATAGGTTAATATGAGGTTACCAGGTCCAGGTATAGGTTAATGTGAGGTTACCAGGTCCAGGTATAGGTTAATGTGAGGTTACCAGGTCCAGGTATAGGTTAATGTGAGGTTACCAGGTCCAGGTATAGGTTAATGTGAGGTTACCAGGTCCAGGTATAGGTTAATGTGAGGTTACCAGGTCCAGGTATAGGTTAATATGAGGTTGCCAGGTCCAGGTATAGGTTAATGTGAGGTTACCAGGTCCAGGTATAGGTTAATGTGAGGTTACCAGGTATAGGTTAATGTGAGGTTACCAAGTCCAGGTATAGGTTAATATGAGGTTACCAGGTCCAGGTATAGGTTAATATGAGGTTACCAGGTCCAGGTATAGGTTAATATGAGGTTACCAAGTCCAGGTATAGGTTAATATGAGGTTACCAGGTCCAGGTATAGGTTAATATGAGGTTACCAGGTCCAGGTATAGGTTAATATGAGGTTACCAGGTCCAGGTATAGGTTAATATGAGGTTACCAAGTCCAGGTATAGGTTAATATGAGGTTACCAGGTCCAGGTATAGGTTAATATGAGGTTACCAGGTCCAGGTATAGGTTAATGTGAGGTTACCAGGTCCAGGTATAGGTTCATATGAGGTTACCAGGTCCAGGTATAGGTTCATATGAGGTTACCAGGTCCAGGTATAGGTTAATATGAGGTTACCAGGTCCAGGTATAGGTTAATATGAGGTTACCAGGTATAGGTTAATATGAGGTTACCAGGTCCAGGTATAGGTTAATGTGAGGTTACCAGGTCCAGGTATAGGTTAATGTGAGGTTACCAGGTCCAGGTATAGGTTAATGTGAGGTTACCAGGTCCAGGTATAGGTTAATGTGAGGTTACCAGGTCCAGGTATAGGTTAATGTGAGGTTACCAGGTCCAGGTATAGGTTAATATGAGGTAGCCAGGTCCAGGTATAGGTTAATGTGAGGTTACCAGGTCCAGGTATAGGCTAATGTGAGGTTACCAGGTCCAGGTATAGGTTAATGTGAGGTTACCAGGTATAGGTTAATGTGAGGTTACCAGGTCCAGGTATAGGTTAATATGAGGTTACCAGGTCCAGGTATAGGTTAATGTGAGGTTACCAGGTCCAGGTATAGGTTAATGTGAGGTTACCAGGTCCAGGTACAGGTTAATATGAGGTTGCCAGGTCCAGGTATAGGTTAATGTGAGGTTACCAGGTCCAGGTATAGGTTAATGTGAGGTTACCAGGTCCAGGTATAGGTTAATGTGAGGTTACCAGGTATAGGTTAATGTGAGGTTACCAGGTCCAGGTATAGGTTAATGTGAGGTTACCAGGTCCAGGTATAGGTTAATGTGAGGTTACCAGGTCCAGGTATAGGTTAATGTGAGGTTACCAGGTCCAGGTATAGGTTAATGTGAGGTTACCAGGTCCAGGTATAGGTTAATGTGAGGTTACCAGGTCCAGGTATAGGTTAATGTGAGGTGTCCAGGTATAGGTTAATATGAGAAACCAGGTCCAGGTATAGGTTAATGTGAGGTTACCAGGTCCAGGTATAGGTTAATATGAGCTTAACAGGTATAGGTTAATATGAGGTTACCAGGTCCAGGTATAGGTTAATATGAGCTTAACAGGTATAGGTTAATATGAGGTTACCAGGTCCAGGTATAGGTTAATATGAGGTTACCAGGTATAGGTTAATGTGAGGTTGCCAGGTCCAGGTATAGGTTAATATGAGGTTGCCAGGTCCAGGTATAGGTTAATGTGAGGTTACCAGGTCCAGATATAGGTTAATATGAGGTTACCAGGTCCAGGTATAGGTTAATATGAGGTTACCAGGTCCAGGTATAGGTTAATGTGAGGTTACCAGGTCCAGGTATAGGTTAATATGAGGTTGCCAGGTCCAGGTATAGGTTAATGTGAGGTTACCAGGTCCAGGTACAGGTTAATATGAGGTTGCCAGGTCCAGGTATAGGTTAATGTGAGGTTGCCAGGTCCAGGTATAGGTTAATGTGAGGTTACCAGGTCCAGGTATAGGTTAATGTGAGGTTACCAGGTATAGGTTAATGTGAGGTTACCAGGTATAGGTTAATATGAGGTTACCAGGTCCAGGTATAGGTTAATGTAAGGTTACCAGGTCCAGGTATAGGTTAATGTGAGGTTACCAGGTCCAGGTATTGGTTAATGTGAGGTTACCAGGTCCAGGTATAGGTTAATGTGAGGTTACCAGGTCCAGGTACAGGTTAATATGAGGTTGCCAGGTCCAGGTATAGGTTAATGTGAGGTTACCAGGTCCAGGTATAGGTTAATGTGAGGTTACCAGGTATAGGTTAATGTGAGGTTACCAGGTCCAGGTATAGGTTAATATGAGGTTACCAGGTCCAGGTATAGGTTAATGTGAGGTTACCAGGTCCAGGTATAGGTTAATGTGAGGTTACCAGGTCCAGGTATAGGTTAATGTGAGGTTACCAGGTCCAGGTATAGGTTAATGTGAGGTTACCAGGTCCAGGTATAGGTTAATGTGAGGTTACCAGGTCCAGGTATAGGTTAATGTGAGGTTACCAGGTCCAGGTATAGGTTAATATGAGAAACCAGGTCCAGGTATAGGTTAATGTGAGGTTACCAGGTCCAGGTATAGGTTAATATGAGCTTAACAGGTATAGGTTAATATGAGGTTACCAGGTCCAGGTATATGTTAATATGAGCTTAACAGGTATAGGTTAATATGAGGTTACCAGGTCCAGGTATAGGTTAATATGAGGTTACCAGGTATAGGTTAATGTGAGGTTGCCAGGTCCAGGTATAGGTTAATATGAGATTGCCAGGTCCAGGTATAGGTTAATGTGAGGTTACCAGGTCCAGATATAGGCTAATATGAGGTTACCAGGTCCAGGTATAGGTTAATATGAGGTTACCAGGTCCAGGTATAGGTTAATGTGAGGTTACCAGGTCCAGGTATAGGTTAATATGAGCTTAACAGGTATAGGTTAATATGAGGTTACCAGGTCCAGGTATAGGTTAATATGAGCTTAACAGGTATAGGTTAATATGAGGTTACCAGGTCCAGGTATAGGTTAATATGAGTTTAACAGGTATAGGTTAATATGAGGTTACCAGGTCCAGGTATAGGTTAATATGAGCTTAACAGGTATAGGTTAATGTGAGGTTACCAGGTCCAGGTATAGGTTAATGTGAGGTTACCAGGTCCAGGTATAGGTTAATATGAGGTAGCCAGGTCCAGGTATAGGTTAATGTGAGGTTACCAGGTCCAGGTATAGGTTAATGTGAGGTTACCAGGTATAGGTTAATGTGAGGTTACCAGGTCCAGGTATAGGTTAATATGAGGTTACCAGGTCCAGGTATAGATTAATGTGAGGTTACCAGGTCCAGGTACAGGTTAATATGAGGTTGCCAGGTCCAGGTATAGGTTAATGTGAGGTTACCAGGTCCAGGTATAGGTTAATGTGAGGTTACCAGGTATAGGTTAATGTGAGGTTACCAGGTCCAGGTATAGGTTAATATGAGGTTACCAGGTCCAGGTATAGGTTAATGTGAGGTTACCAGGTCCAGGTATAGGTTAATGTGAGGTTACCAGGTCCAGGTATAGGTTAATGTGAGGTTACCAGGTCCAGGTATAGGTTAATGTGAGGTTACCAGGTACAGGTATAGGTTAATGTGAGGTTACCAGGTCCAGGTATAGGTTAATGTGAGGTTACCAGGTCCAGGTATAGGTTAATATGAGAAACCAGGTCCAGGTATAGGTTAATGTGAGGTTACCAGGTCCAGGTATAGGTTAATATGAGCTTAACAGGTATAGGTTAATATGAGGTTACCAGGTCCAGGTATAGGTTAATATGAGCTTAACAGGTATAGGTTAATATGAGGTTACCAGGTCCAGGTATAGGTTAATATGAGGTTACCAGGTATAGGTTAATGTGAGGTTGCCAGGTCCAGGTATAGGTTAATATGAGGTTGCCAGGTCCAGGTATAGGTTAATGTGAGGTTACCAGGTCCAGATATAGGTTAATATGAGGTTGCCAGGTCCAGGTATAGGTTAATATGAGGTTACCAGGTATAGGTTAATGTGAGGTTACCAGGTCCAGGTATAGGTTAATATGAGGTTGCCAGGTCCAGGTATAGGTTAATGTGAGGTTACCAGGTCCAGGTATAGGTTAATATGAGGTTACCAGGTCCAGGTATAGGTTAATGTGAGGTTACCAGGTCCAGGTATAGGTTAATGTGAGGTTACCAGGTCCAGGTATAGGTTAATGTGAGGTTACCAGGTACAGGTTAATATGAGGTTACCAGGTCCAGGTATAGGTTAATGTGAGGTTACCAGGTCCAGGTATAAGTTAATGTGAGGTTACCAGGTATAGGTTAATGTGAGGTTACCAGGTCCAGGTATAGGTTAATGTGAGGTTACCAGGTCCAGGTATAGGTTAATGTGAGGTTACCAGGTCCAGGTATAGGTTAATGTGAGGTTACCAGGTCCAGGTATAGGTTAATGTGAGGTTACCAGGTCCAGGTATAGGTTAATATGAGAAACCAGGTCCAGGTATAGGTTAATGTGAGGTTACCAGGTCCAGGTATAGGTTAATATGAGCTTAACAGGTATAGGTTAATATGAGGTTACCAGGTCCAGGTATAGGTTAATATGAGCTTAACAGGTATAGATTAATGTGAGGTTGCCAGGTCCAGGTATAGGTTAATATGAGGTTGCCAGGTCCAGGTGTAGGTTAATGTGAGGTTACCAGGTCCAGATATAGGCTAATATGAGGTTACCAGGTCCAGGTATAGGTTAATATGAGGTTACCAGGTCCAGGTATAGGTTAATGTGAGGTTACTAGGTCCAGGTATAGGTTAATATGAGGTTACCAGGTCCAGGTATAGGTTAATATGAGGTTACCAGGTCCAGGTATAGGTTAATGTGAGAAACCAGGTCCAGGTATAGGTTAATGTGAGGTTACCAGGTCCAGGTATAGGTTAATGTGAGGTTACCAGGTCCAGGTATAGGTTAATATGAGGTTACCAGGTCCAGGTATAGGTTAATGTGAGGTTACCAGGTCCAGGTATAGGTTAATATGAGGTTGCCAGGTCCAGGTATAGGTTAATGTGAGGTTGCCAGGTCCAGGTATAGGTTAATGTGAGGTTACCAGGTCCAGGTATAGGTTAATATGAGGTTACCAGGTCCAGGTATAGGTTAATATGAGGTTACCAGGTCCAGGTATAGGTTAATGTGAGAAACCAGGTCCAGGTATAGGTTAATGTGAGGTTACCAGGTCCAGGTATAGGTTAATATGAGGTTGCCAGGTCCAGGTATAGGTTAATGTGAGGTTAACAGGTCCAGGTATAGGTTAATATGAGGTTACCAGGTCCAGGTATAGGTTAATGTGAGGTTACCAGGTATAGGTTAATATGAGGTAGCCACGTCCAGGTTAAAATGAGGTTGCCAAGTCCAGATATAGGTTAATATGAGGTTGCCAGGTCCAGGTTAATATGAGGTTGCCAGGTATAGGCTAATATGAGGTTGCCAGGTCCAGGTTAATATGAGGTTGCCAGGTCCAGGTATAGGTTAATATGAGGTGTCCAGGTATAGGTTAATATGAGGTGTCCATGTGTAGGTTAATACGAGGTTGCCAGGTCCAGGTATAGGCTAATATGAGGTTGCCAGGTCCAGGTATAGGCTAATATGAGGTTTCCAGGTATAGGTTAATATGAGGTTGCCAGGTCCAGGTATAGGCTAATATGAGGTTGCCACGTCCAGGTTAAAATGAGGTTGCCAAGTCCAGATATAGGTTAATATGAGGTTGCCAGGTCCAGGTTAATATGAGGTTGCCAGGTATAGGCTAATATGAGGTTGCCAGGTCCAGGTTAATATGAGGTTGCCAGGTCCAGGTATAGGTTAATATGAGGTGTCCAGGTATAGGTTAATATGAGGTGTCCATGTGTAGGTTAATACGAGGTTGCCAGGTCCAGGTATAGGCTAATATGAGGTTGCCAGGTCCAGGTATAGGCTAATATGAGGTTTCCAGGTATAGGTTAATATGAGGTTGCCAGGTCCAGGTATAGGCTAATATGAGGTTGCCAGGTCCAGGTATAGGCTAATATGAGGTTTCCAGGTATAGGCTAGTATGAGGTTGCCAGGTCCAGGTATAGGTTAATATGAGGTTGCCAGGTCCAGGTATAGGTTAATATGAGGTTGCCAGGTCCAGGTATAGGTTAATATGAGGTTACCAGGTATAGGTTAATATGAGGTTACCAGGTCCAGGTATATGTCAATGTGAGGTTACCAGGTATAGGTTAATATGAGGTAGCCAGGTCCAGGTTAAAATGAGGTTGCCAAGTCCAGATATAGGTTAATATGAGGTTGCCAGGTCCAGGTTAATATGAGGTTGCCAGGTATAGGCTAATATGAGGTTGCCAGGTCCAGGTTAATATGAGGTTGCCAGGTCCAGGTATAGGTTAATATGAGGTGTCCAGGTATAGGTTAATATGAGGTGTCCATGTGTAGGTTAATATGAGGTTGCCAGGTCCAGGTATAGGCTAATATGAGGTTGCCAGGTCCAGGTATAGGCTAATATGAGGTTGCCAGGTCCAGGTATAGGCTAATATGAGGTTTCCAGGTATAGGCTAGTATGAGGTTGCCAGGTCCAGGTATAGGTTAATATGAGGTTACCAGGTCCAGGTATAGGTTAATATGAGGTTACCAGGTCCAGGTATAGGTTAATGTGAGAAACCAGGTCCAGGTATAGGTTAATGTGAGGTTACCAGGTCCAGGTATAGGTTAATGTGAGGTTACCAGGTCCAGGTATAGGTTAATATGAGGTTACCAGGTCCAGGTATAGGTTAATGTGAGGTTACCAGGTCCAGGTATAGGTTAATATGAGGTTGCCAGGTCCAGGTATAGGTTAATGTGAGGTTGCCAGGTCCAGGTATAGGTTAATGTGAGGTTACCAGGTCCAGGTATAGGTTAATATGAGGTTACCAGGTCCAGGTATAGGTTAATATGAGGTTACCAGGTCCAGGTATAGGTTAATGTGAGAAACCAGGTCCAGGTATAGGTTAATGTGAGGTTACCAGGTCCAGGTATAGGTTAATATGAGGTTGCCAGGTCCAGGTATAGGTTAATGTGAGGTTAACAGGTCCAGGTATAGGTTAATATGAGGTTACCAGGTCCAGGTATAGGTTAATGTGAGGTTACCAGGTATAGGTTAATATGAGGTAGCCACGTCCAGGTTAAAATGAGGTTGCCAAGTCCAGATATAGGTTAATATGAGGTTGCCAGGTCCAGGTTAATATGAGGTTGCCAGGTATAGGCTAATATGAGGTTGCCAGGTCCAGGTTAATATGAGGTTGCCAGGTCCAGGTATAGGTTAATATGAGGTGTCCAGGTATAGGTTAATATGAGGTGTCCATGTGTAGGTTAATACGAGGTTGCCAGGTCCAGGTATAGGCTAATATGAGGTTGCCAGGTCCAGGTATAGGCTAATATGAGGTTTCCAGGTATAGGTTAATATGAGGTTGCCAGGTCCAGGTATAGGCTAATATGAGGTTGCCACGTCCAGGTTAAAATGAGGTTGCCAAGTCCAGATATAGGTTAATATGAGGTTGCCAGGTCCAGGTTAATATGAGGTTGCCAGGTATAGGCTAATATGAGGTTGCCAGGTCCAGGTTAATATGAGGTTGCCAGGTCCAGGTATAGGTTAATATGAGGTGTCCAGGTATAGGTTAATATGAGGTGTCCATGTGTAGGTTAATACGAGGTTGCCAGGTCCAGGTATAGGCTAATATGAGGTTGCCAGGTCCAGGTATAGGCTAATATGAGGTTTCCAGGTATAGGTTAATATGAGGTTGCCAGGTCCAGGTATAGGCTAATATGAGGTTGCCAGGTCCAGGTATAGGCTAATATGAGGTTTCCAGGTATAGGCTAGTATGAGGTTGCCAGGTCCAGGTATAGGTTAATATGAGGTTGCCAGGTCCAGGTATAGGTTAATATGAGGTTGCCAGGTCCAGGTATAGGTTAATATGAGGTTACCAGGTATAGGTTAATATGAGGTTACCAGGTCCAGGTATATGTCAATGTGAGGTTACCAGGTATAGGTTAATATGAGGTAGCCAGGTCCAGGTTAAAATGAGGTTGCCAAGTCCAGATATAGGTTAATATGAGGTTGCCAGGTCCAGGTTAATATGAGGTTGCCAGGTATAGGCTAATATGAGGTTGCCAGGTCCAGGTTAATATGAGGTTGCCAGGTCCAGGTATAGGTTAATATGAGGTGTCCAGGTATAGGTTAATATGAGGTGTCCATGTGTAGGTTAATATGAGGTTGCCAGGTCCAGGTATAGGCTAATATGAGGTTGCCAGGTCCAGGTATAGGCTAATATGAGGTTGCCAGGTCCAGGTATAGGCTAATATGAGGTTTCCAGGTATAGGCTAGTATGAGGTTGCCAGGTCCAGGTATAGGTTAATATGAGGTTGCCAGGTCCAGGTATAGGTTAATATGAGGTTGCCAGGTCCAGGTATAGGCTAATATGAGGTTGCCAGGTCCAGGTTAATATGAGGTTGCCAGGTCCAGGTTAATATGAGGTTGCCAGGTCCAGGTTAATATGAGGTTGCCAGGTCCAGGTATAGGTTAATATGAGGTTGCCAGGTCCATGTATAGGTTAATATGAGTTTGCCAGGTCCAGGTATAGGCTAATATGAGGTTGCCAGGTCCAGGTAGTGTCCCCCCCAGATTGTATGCTACGCTTACTGTATCAGGTGTTGCCAGGTTCAGGTAGCCTACAGGCTAATATGGGGTTGCCAGTTTTCAGGTATTCTTCCCCCCCGAGCCACTGAAAATCCCTGACAGACTGTGTGATACAATATCAGGTTTCCAGGTCTGGGAAGCTGAATGGGTATGAATGAGTGAGTTGCCAGATATTCCTACTGTATCAGGTTTCCAGGTTCTGTGTAGAGTTTCCCCCCCAGCCATTGGAAATGTCCCAGAATCACTTCACCAGGAACCCCCCTGGCTACTGGGAACAGTCTCACTGTGTGTGTGTCAGAGGAGGCTGGTAGGAGGAGCTATTGGAGGATGGGCTCATTGTTATGGCTGGAATGGAGTCAATGGAACGATATACGACACTTCAAACCACATGATTGACTCCGTTCCATTTACGTTCCTATAGCTCCTCCCACCAGCCTCCACTTGTGTGTGTGTGTGTGTCAATCGCCTAACCACAGACTATCGCTGCAGCGCAGCACCAGGCGCCCCGCAGTAACCCTATCGTCTAAGCGCAGCCTGGACGTGCCAAAATATGCCCTTTCCCCCTCCCTCCTTCAACTAAATGTACTCCTGCAGATGAAGAATGTTTCGGTCTATTCGTCACAATACGAAGCAATTCTGAGGGCGCTGTGCGCTATGCGTCATGTTCCATTCACCGGTAATGGCACGTGGCCCGCTTGGCATTCCAGCACTGAGAAGAAGGGAATAAAGTAACTGGGGAGTAAATTGCTACTACATTGAACAATATCCTTCACATCCCAATATATTCAACTAGATTTAAGGTGCTATACAACGTGTGACATTTAGACCTAGTAGTGTTAAAAAGCTACCACATCTCTGGTTATAGGACACTTACCGCGGTGCAGTGTTTTGTAAATGGAAAAAAATCCTGAACACTATTTACAATTATTATTATTTTTTGACCTTGTTTTTACTCCGTTCTTCTCGCACCCTTCGGTGTCTCTGAGAAAGGTTTTCGGTTAACCCGTCTATTACTACGGGACTGGAGCTGCTAATGTGTGTGCGAACAAAGGCAACGATCAGCGCGCTCTGACAGGAAAGGGAATTCATTTTGATTGACGTCAGAGGCATAGGTCCTCCTTTCTCCGGAGAGAGAGAGCGAGAGAGAAAGAGTAAGTGTGTGTGTGTGTGTGTGTGTGTGTTTGCACAGCCATACACTATAAGAGACAAGTCAAGGCCACACCATAATGAGGCTAAAGTCACTGTACAACTTTACACTTCGAGGGTCTTTATTGGCATGGGAAACATATGTTAACATTGCCAAAGCAAGTGAAATAGATAATAAACAGAAGAGAAATAAACAATAAAAATGAACAGTAAACATTACACTCACAAAAGTTCCAAAATAATAGATAGATAATGTCATTATGTCTATGCACAGTGTTGTTACGATGTGCAAATACTTAAAGTACAAAAGGGAAAAAGAGCGAGAGAGAGACTGAGACAATGAAGGAGAGAGGTAAAGAGAGAGAGACAGACAGACTGAGACAATGAAGGAGAGAGGTAGAGAGAGAGAGACAGAGACAATGGAGAGAGGTAAAGAGAGAGACAGACTGAGAAAATGAAGGAGAGAGAGACAGACTGAGACAATGGAGGAGAGAGGTAAAGAGAGAGAGACAGACTGAGACAATGAAGGAGAGAGGTAAAGAGAGAGACAGACTGAGACAATGAAGGAGAGAGGTAAAGAAAGAGAGAGACTGAGACAATGAAGGAGAGAGGTAAAGAGAGAGAGAGACAGACAGAAAATGAAGGAGAGAGGTAAAGAAAGAGAGAGACTGACACAATGAAGGAGAGAGGTAAAGAAAGAGAGACTGAGACAATGAAGGAGAGAGAGACAGACTGAGAATGAAGGAGAGAGGTAAAAGAGACAGACTGAGACAATGAAGGAGAGAGGTAAAGAGAGAGAGACAGACTGAGACAATGAAGGAGAGAGGTAAAGAGAGAGAGACAGACAGACAATGAAGGAGAGAGAGACAAACTGAGAATGAAGGAGAGAGGTAAAAGAGACAGACTGAGACAATGAAGGAGAGAGGTAAAGAGAGAGAGACAGACTGAGACAATGAAGGAGAGAGGTAAAGAGAGAGACTGACACAATGAAGGAGAGAGGTAAAGAGAGACATACAGGTGGTCTCCACGTGTTCCTGTCTGACTTGTACAGTTTATATTACTGCTCATAATCCCTCACTGATGAAAGACAACACACACTATGCTGTTGAAAGACTGTCTGCCAGTCTATATACATTGCCATGTGTTAACATGATCCCTCTAGTCTAGAGGCTACAGATATATGGTAAATACGTGATGGTGTTGAGAGTGGAGTGTGTGTGTGTGTGTGTGTGTGTGTGTGTGTGTGTGTGTGTGTGTGTGTGTGAAGAGCTGCTTTGTAAAATCAAGCTAAATAAACCAGCACGAAAGTCATGGGGGGAAATGAGGCTGAACGCTACACACACACACGTAAACACACACCAGCGCACACACAGACCCGCGTAAACACACCATCGCACACACACACACACACACATACCCGAGTAAACACACCAGCGCACACACCCGCGTAAACACACACCAGCGCACACACCTACAGGAAGAGAGAAAGAGTGTCTGTGTGTTTACAGTGAACTTGTTTTATGTGTTTGCCTTTTCATGTGTGTAAATGTGTTAGACTTCCTGTTTGTCTGTACAGTGTTTGTCCTCGTTCAATGCTGTTGTTTCCCCTTCTAGCAGATACTGTGTGTCATTAAGCTGCTGTTTTTGCCCCTTCTAGCAGATACTGTGTGTCATTAAGCAGCTGTTGTTCAGGCTGCTCTATCACTTCCTGCAACACGGCCCCCTGAGACAGAGGTCTGGGATCAGGTTCCACCACTCACAACCAATGTGCGCAGCTCCCCAGGGACTGCTGCTGTGCAGAAGAAAAATCAGCTGCGCAGAGAAGCACGAGATTCAACCTCCCTCAACTGTCTAGTTTCCCCCTTAGTTAACAATATCAACCCTTTACTGTGGGAATTGTGATCGAATCAACGTAATTATTAGCTACGTTCAATGCAACATACCGAAACAAAACCAACGATTCAAGAGACTTTGTTGTAGACAGAACTCATCAGAGTAGGATTCTAATGCGTTGACATGCACATACTCTAATCTAAACAGACCGGTGCGCCGTAACCAATCAGAGCTGCAGTAGGCCTATATGCAAATAAACCACTGCCATATATGTGCTATTCACGTTGAACGTGACTGTCTTTACAGAATCAGCGGTCGTGAGAAGATGAGCTGTTTTGAGATCAAAGTGAGAGCTGCATTTAGTCACGTGTGCACATTTGTTCATATCCTTTGCTAGTTTGTGAGTTATCAGCCCAGTTATAGATACGTTTGAGTCAGCAATGGGGGAGTGTTTGTTTCCTACAAGACACAACACGTGTGCATTTCTAGACATCATTTGAAAAGTGACTCCGGTAAAGAGCTTTTTTGTCTTAAAGGGGCAGTGTTGTATTTTGAGACAGGCTTGAATAAGCTAAGTAGCCAATCGGCAGAGGGAAGCATAATTAGTCTGATTCTCTGTAATAATGGGATGAGAATAATAATGCATTCTATTTCATAAAGTGGTTTCTTGCATCAAACGACTAGAACAACATTTTCAGTCGCCACCTTGTCTAAAGGACAAGTGGATTAACAGGTTCATGTCAACAAGCCCTGAATGTGTTTTTCAAACGTCTCATAGAATGTAGCCTACATTGAACACCACACATTGGCTGCTACTGTAGGCTGAATGATAGAACAGATATTTCCATGTTAAAATATTATGGGATGCATTTTCTCCATTGTTTTTGATGGTAGACCTACATTATGATCAAATAGCCACAGTAGCCTACTTGACCACTGTTAAAACTGCAACTTAAAGCTGGTAGAGCCTCAGTGTTCACAGTAAAACTGTAACTTAAAGCTGGTACAGCCTCAGTGTTCACAGTAAAACTGTAACTTAAAGCTGGTACAGCCTCAGTGTTCACAGTAAAACTGTAACTTAAAGCTGGTACAGCCTCAGTGTTCACAGTAAAACTGTAACTTAAAGCTGGTACAGCCTCAGTGTTCACAGTAAATCTGTAACTTAAAGCTGGTAGAGCCTCAGTGTTCACAGTAAAACTGTAACTTAAAGCTGGTACAGCCTCAGTGTTCACAGTAAATGCGTGCTGGACCTGAAATTTGCTCAGCCCCGGAAAGAATATTAGAGGGAACATTGCTCACAACTCTGTTGTTAAGGCTCCTCTATCACTTCCTGCAGCATGGCCCCCCTTAGACACAGGTCTCAGATCAGGTTACACCACTCACAACTCAATCATTAATCATTAGGGGAGTCTAATACACAGCTGGCCTTACATCAGTGTCTATGGGCAACTTCATCCTACTTCTGGGGTGTATTCAGGGACGTGAAATACTTTGAACGTTGCAGATAGAAATATATTGAATAGAGTTCACACCATTCTCTGTTCTATTGGACAGGCAATCATGTCTGTTCTACATGATACATTTCTATCTGAATGTTCTGTCGGTTACATCCTCCTGAGAAGACCACTGTTTAGCATATCTCTGTTTAATCAAACTACAACACATGCGGTTCAATGTGCTTATCATAATAATAATAAAGGCTGCTCCTGTAATTCATTGGCTGGGGAGTTGTCTCCATCTGGTGGCCACAGCATGTAACTGCATATCTCTGAGCTAGTGAGACCATACACTTGTTCCTGCTTTCACTTTTCACATGTCCACATGTTTGGCATCACTGCCTTTGACAAGTGGGATCTATCTACCATATATCACTTTAAAATATGTGAGAAAATGTCCCCTCAAAACACATTTAAGAATTATTCTAGATCATATTGATTGTGAAGAGATGGTGCAACAAAAGAGAAACCATACCACTGCTCATCTACAGCAATACAGAACGACAGTGTTAAACATTTATTTTGTCATTTTATTTCATATTAATGTCCAGTCCACTTTGTGTTCATATAATAGCCTTGGTTACAGTAGATTCATATTTACAACTGGAGAGATTATCAAATTAAATGTAACTTAGTTACATTAGATACAAATCTACAACTGGAGAGATGATCAAATTAAAAGTAACTTAGTTACATTAGATACAAATCTACAACTGGAGAGATGATCAAATTAAAAGTAACTTAGTTACATTAGATACAAATCTACAACTGGAGAGATGATCAAATTAAAAGTAACTTAGTTACATTAGATACAAATTTACAACTGGAGAGATGATCACATTAAAAGTAACTTAGTTACATTAGATACAAATTTACAACTGGAGAGATGATCACATTAAAAGTAACTTAGTTACATTAGATACAAATTTACAACTGGAGAGATGATCACATTAAAAGTAACTTAGTTACATTAGATACAAATCTACAACTGGAGAGATGATCACATTAAAAGTAACTTAGTTACATTAGATACAAATCTACAAGTGGAGAGATGATCACATTAAAAGTAACTTAGTTACAATAGATACAAATCTACAACTGGAGAGATGATCAAATTAAATGTAACTTTGTTACATTAGATACAAATTTACAACTGGAGAGATGATCACATTAAAAGTAAGGCCGGGATTCACTATTCACCTTTTAAAGGGAAAGTTCCCGCGATCGCAGAAGACCGCATTCACGGCAAATTCTGCACATGTCGGCTCCATTGTCAATTACCTTTAAATGTCATCCGTGCTACAATGCAGATCTAGCGCTGATCTGATTGAATCCCGGCACTGAGACATCGGTCTGCACTGAAACTAGCTTAGCTTCGTAACCAAACTAGTCAAACGAACTAAAATGGGTCCATTTATGAATTCCTCTAAAAAGTGATGAATGTTTGAGGACAACGAAAGTGGGATTCAACCACAAACAATAATATAATTACACAAAATATAAACAAATCTAGAGCTTAACCCGGCTCCTCCCATTTCTTCCTTCAACTCAGAGTTCTGTTCTGGACAGCAGAGACAGACAAAGCTGGCTGGGTGTGTCTTACTTTCCAACCGGAAATTGTGACAGAATAAAAACCAAATATTTAAATACTAGAAGAACACAGTTTGTAAACAAATTGCTAATAATATCACAGAATAATATAAATCAGTCATAATCACATAAATAGTGGTTTTATCTTAATGGCGAACCGTTCAGGCATTTGTTGGCCTACACATTGACACAAGTCTCTCTCTGCAGTCTAGGCAACATTTATGCTGTAGAGTTCAGTCAACCCAATGTAATGCACCCAATTCCCAATGTGTCTCCTCTTCCCTCATTACAAAGGACTTCAGTAACTCGTATCTCTTCATCTGAAAATCCATTGAGATCCTGGACTTTCCTTCTCTACCTCTGTGACGCCCATCACACTAATTTGAGTGTTTGTCTCTGTTTCTCAGCGTCTCTTCATCTCACGGTCAGAGGATTCATCCCCTCAGTCTGTCCATCATTCAGACGTCCGTGTCTATGACGTGATGTGGTTCCTACGTACCTCATTTATACATCTGAGAAGCTCGCTTCTATACTCTCAAAAGGGCTATGTAGAACCATTTGTCCCTGTTGAACCCTCTGGAAAAGGTTCCAGGTAAGAACCAGGTCAGGTCAGACGATAACCCCTTTAGGTTCCAAACAGCAGCCTTTCAAGAGTTCTATTTGGAACAAGAGGTTCTATCTGGAACCAAAAAGGGTTCTTTATTGTGCCTTGGAGTTAGATCTTAGCGCAGCATCTGCTGTGACCGTGAAGTCCGGTCCGTGAGAGGAAGACTCGGCCACAGGGGTCACATCTGTAAGCCGGCCCGGATGTTGTGGTGTCCTGACGTTCTTACCTCAGATCTAATAAAACTAGGATCAGATCCTTCCCTATACAATTTATTGTATTCATTATGACATAAAAAAAAAACTCTAAACTGATCCTAGATCAGTACTCCTACTTTGAGACACTTTGTGGATACGGGCCCACCTCTCAGTCTTTTGGGAAACAATCCACCCTGTTTTTCTGTGGAGGGTGAAGAGGTGGGGTGGGGTTCGGTGTGTGGTGGTTGGGCCAGTGAATGTTTCTTACTAGTTGCTGTAGAAGGAAAAAAAAACTTTCAGTGAAATCACAGCTCTGAGAAACGTTTAGGAGCCATGGAAACAAGAGCCATGGAAACTAGAGCCATGGAAACAAGAGCCATGGAAACAAGTGGAACTGAGTCAATTATCCTGGCTAAATACTTCAACATGATTTATCCTCATCCTAAGGTACTGTAATAATCCATAGTAGTGGTATATGGAGGTGTAGCAGATATGGGACGGTCATGGCTGCTCATGGTCACGTGATGAGGGAGCCCCGCGTGTGACTTCACAATAAGTGTTGGCCCTCAGACACACAGGGAATTTCCTCTTTGTCTAATGGTTAAGATGTTGGTTTGTCCCGTGGGAGACCAGGGTTCAGATCCTGCCGGGGACAGAGGCTTTCTGTGTTTTTCTCAGAGTTGTTTCGGAGCCACTGCAGCCTTTTATCTTGATTGGCTGTTGAAGCTCTGTCACATGACGCACCATAACGAGCAGCCGAGCAGCAGCGGGAGGTCCTCCTATCACCTCTCACCTCAGAACATTGGCTGGTGAAGCTCTGTCACATGACACACCATAACGAACGTCAGCCGTGCGCAGCGTGAGGTCCTCCTATCGCCTCTCACCACAAAACATTGGCTGCCATTTGCTATTAATTTCCCACGATGAAATTGTCTCCGGGCTGATGATCTACTGCGCACGGCCAACATTGGTTATGGTGTGTCCCTGTGCCAGACCTTTATCAACCTTGAGGGACTTAAGAACATTGTTGTGAAGGTTCTGTGTGGTTCTGTGTGGTTCTCAGAAGTTGCTGAAGATCTCCTGCTTCTTGCTCCAGTCCATAGGGGGCGCTCTCTTCTTGCCGTGTTGGGCCCTCTCTTTGGCCTCGGCTGCCGTGGGGCTCAGATGCAGTCCGCTGTCCAGGAACGGGTCTGAAACACGGCGCTCATAATCCTCAGGGACCTAGAGAGATACACGTACGCAGACACACACACACACACACACACACACACACACACACACACACACAGTATTTGATGTTTAAACTTTTTAGTTAGTAAATAAATACACAGCCCAAAACAAGTCATTTCATTTGAGTATTTTAATGGTCATTTGTAAAAACCAAATTGTATTTGAGAGTATTTTCAAATACTTATTTCAAATACTATTTTCAAATACCTGCGTTAAATGTATGGGAGTGTATTTGAGTATTTTCAAAAAATATTAAACTACTTGTCTTTTCAAATAAAATATATTTGAATACTTACTTTGAATGTATGTGAAAGTAACTGAGATATTTGAAATAGTATTTGAACCCAGTTCTGCACATATTACATATTACACATGTGTTACATACATGTTACATACATGTTACATATTTACATACAACAAACCAGAAACTTGCTACAGGATAGACACACACATACACACCTGAATGCTCATATCTGAGCTGCTGAATTCTGATTGGGTAGTCGAGCCACGTGAGTACTGGGAATTGGTCTGTGAATTGGGCGAGCCGTTGGTGATTGGTGAGCCCATCAGGGTGACGTTGATGATTGGTGGATCCATTGGAGTGAGGTCAGTGGTTGAAGAGGGGGTGGGTGGGGCGCTGTCTGTCATTGGCTCGTCCACATAGACCTCTGGAACGCAGGAACAAACCACATGAGCAACTTGACAAAATCTTTACAGATGAATCCTTCAAACTGAAATATGTTTGTGGTCATTAATGGTTTAGATGCAAATATGAGTCGTGTGTGTGGATTTCTGTCCGAGAGAGAGGAGAGAGAGAGAGAGGAGAAAGACATCCTTTGACCTCTGACATGTGTGCTGGTGGGCGTGACCCCGAGCCTCTTGAACAGCTCGTCTGTTTCCGCGTCGACCACCAGGAGGCGTGTCTCGTCCCCCCCGCCACGTATAAACGCCACCACCTCTGAGTGTCTCAACGCCTCGATGTTCACTCCATTCACCTGGGGGAGGAGAGGAGGATGAATTCATGAGTGAATGGATGTTATTAGCCACATGTAAAATGTTTATAGAGCTGCCTGAACCATTGGCCTCCATTTACCTGGGGGAGGAGAGGAGTAGTTTTACAGGCAGACATTGGAAATAACTATTTGTTCTTAACTGACCTGCAGGAATCTCTGTCAGGTATCCAGAATCTCTGATTTATGCATCTAGGACTGATTTTAAACTAGATTTGAAGATACTTGCTTTATTGCTAAATGTATGTGTGTATGTTGTGTGTATGTCAATTGTGACAAAAAAAAATGGATGTATATGATCACTACCAAGTTGGTTTTTAGCAAGTTACACAAAGCTGCAGTTACACAACCTGTCCAGTAGTTAGCACATGACTCCAGCCCTTGTGACTGGGATGTAAGCGAGAGAGAGAAGGCAGTGATCTGTAATCTGATTTCGTTAAGCTCCGTGGCAACTTTAATTTTGCATATCTCTCTCTCTCTCTCTCTCTCACTCTTTCTCTCATCCTACACATTCCTAATGTGTCCTGAATCACACACACACACAAATGCACCCCCACCCTCCCTCCCTCCCTCCCACACTAACCCTACAGGGTAACCTAACCTGCCAAAGTCCATGTAATAAGCTCTTATCTAAGCTAATCTCATCTCTGTGTGTGTGTGTCTAAGGTAACACACACACACATACACACACAGACTGTCTCTCTCTCTCTCTCTCTCGATCTGGCCCTACCTCCACCAGCCTGTCCCGGGATCTGAGGTCTGCGTGTTGGGCGGGGGACCCGGGATCCACGCTGCGTATGAACTGTCCTCGCCGTGTTCTGTCACTGTGCAGGTTGAACCCGTATCCCAGCTCCCCCTTCACCATGTGACACAGCCGGTGGAGGAGCTCCACCGTCGCCATGGGAAACTCTGTATCTAACGACGCTGTCTCCGATGGCAACTACAGATAGAGAGACAGAGAGAGAGAGGAAACACAATGACAGAAAAGGTTTGACATTGTAATTTAAAATCTAAGTTCTAATTTGGTTCAGTAGTGGTGGAACGTAACTCAAGAGTATTCTGATGGCAGCTTTGAGAGTGAAGACCATAACAAACAGACAGAGAGTGAAGACCATAACAAACAGACAGAGAGTGAAGACCATAACAAACAGACAGTGAAGACCTTAACAAACAGACAGTGAGTGAAGACCATAACAAACAGACAGTGAGTGAAGACCATAATGAACAGACAGTAAAGACCATAACAAACAAACAGACAGTGAGTGAAGACCATAACAAACAAACAGACAGTGAGTGAAGACCATAACAAACAGACAGAGAGTGAAGACCATAACAGACAGACAGTGAGTGAAGACCATAACAGACAGACAGTGAGTGAAGACCATAACAAACAGACAGTGAGTGAAGACCATAACAAACAGACAGTGAGTGAAGACCATAATGAACAGACAGAGAGTGAAGACCATAACAAACAAACAGAGAAGACCATAACAAACAAACAGACAGTGAGTGAAGACCATAACAAACAGACAGTGAGTGAAGACCATAACAAACAGACAGTGAGTGAAGACCATAACAAACAAACAGACAGAGAGTGAAGACCATAACAAACAGACAGAGAGTGAAGACCATAACAAACAGACAGTGAGTGAAGACCATAACAAACAGACAGTGAGTGAAGACCATAACAAACAGACAGTGAGTGAAGACCATAACAAACAGACAGTGAGTGAAGACCATAACAAACAGACAGTGAGTGAAGACCATACAAACAGACAGTGAGTGAAGACCATAACAAACAGACAGTGAGTGAAGACAATATCAAAACAGACAGAGAGTGAAGACCATAACAAACAGACAGTGAAGACCTTAACAAACAGACAGTGAAGACCATAACAAACAGACAGTGAGTGAAGACCATAACAAACACAGTGAAGACCATAACAAACAAACAGACAGTGAGTGAAGACCATAACAAACAGACAGTGAGTGAAGACCATAACAAACAGACAGAGAGTGAAGACCATAACAAACAGACAGTGAGTGAAGACCATAACAAACAGACAGTGAAGACCATAAAACAGACAGAGTGAAGACCATAACAAACATACAGTGTGTGAAGACCATAATGAACAGCCAGAGAGTGAAGACCTTAACAAACAGCCAGTGAGTGAAGACCATAACAAACAGACAGTGAGTGAAGACCATAACAAACAGACAGTGAGTGAAGACCATAACAAACAGACAGTGAGTGAAGACCATAACAAACAGACAGTGAGTGAAGACCATAACAAACAGACAGTGAAGACCATAAAACAGACAGTGAAGACCATAAAACAGACAGTGAAGACCATAATGAACAGACAGAGAGTGAAGACCTTAACAAACAGCCAGTGAGTGAAGACCATAACAAACAGACAGAGAGTGAAGACCATAACAAACAGACAGTGAGTGAAGACCATAATGAACAGACAGAGAGTGAAGACCATAACAAACAGACAGTGAGTGAAGACCATAACAAACAGACAGAGAGTGAAGACCATAACAAACACAGTGAAGACCATAACAAACAAACAGACAGTGAGTGAAGACCATAACAAACAGACAGAGAGTGAAGACCATAACAAACAGACAGTGAGTGAAGACCATTACAAACAGACAGTGAGTGAAGACCATAACAAACAGACAGTGAGTGAAGACCATAACAAACAGACAGAGTGAAGACCATAACAAACAGACAGTGAGTGAAGACCATAACAAACAGACAGTGAGTGAAGACCATAACAAACAGACAGTGAGTGAAGACCATAATGAACAGACAGAGAGTGAAGACCATAACAAACAGACAGTGTGTCTGTGGGGGTATGTCTCTATCAGTTTTGCACATCGAGAGACTGACATTTTTTCCCATTCCTCCTTGCAAAACAGCTCGAGCTCAGTGAGGTTGGATGGAGAGCATTTGTGAACAGCAGTTTTCAGTTCTTTCCACAGATTCTCGATTGGATTCAGGTCTGGACTTTGACTTGGCCATTCTAACACCTGGATATGTTTATTTTTGAACCATTCCATTGTAGATTTTGCTTTATGTTTTGGATCATTGTCTTGTTGGAAGACATATCTCCGTCCCAGTCTCAGGTCTTTTGCAGACTCCATCAGGCTTTCTTCCAGAATGGTCCTGTATTTGGCTCAATCCATCTTCCCATCAATTTTAACCATCTTCCCTGTCCCTGCTGAAGAAAAGCAGGCCCAAACCATGATGCTGCCACCACCATGTTTGACAGTGGGGATGGTGTGTTCAGCTGTGTTGCTTTTACGCCAAACATAACGTTTTGCATTGTTGCCAAAAAGTTCAATTTTGGTTTCATCTGACCAGAGCACCTTCTTCCACATGTTTGGTGTGTCTCCCAGGTGGCTTGTGGCAAACTTTAAACAACACTTTTTATGGATATCTTTAAGAAATGGCTTTCTTCTTGCCACTCTTCCATAAAGGCCAGATTTGTGCAATATACGACTGATTGTTGTCCTATGGACAGAGTCTCCCACCTCAGCTGTAGATCTCTGCAGTTCATCCAGAGTGATCATGGGCCTCTTGGCTGCATCTCTGATCAGTCTTCTCCTTGTATGAGCTGAAAGTTTAGAGGGACGGCCAGGTCTTGGTAGATTTGCAGTGGTCTGTACTCCTTCCATTTCAATATTATCGCTTGCACAGTGCTCCTTGGGATGTTTAAAGCTTGGGAAATCTTTTTGTATCCAAATCCGGCTTTAAACTTCTTCACAACAGTATCTCGGACCTGCCTGGTGTGTTCCTTGTTCTTCATGATGCTCTCTGCGCTTTTGACGGACCTCTGAGACTATCACAGTGCCGGTGCATTTATACGGAGACTTGATTACACACAGGTGGATTGTATTTATCATCATTAGTCATTTAGGTCAACATTGGATCGTTCAGAGATCCTCACTGAACTTCTGGAGAGAGTTTGCTGCACTGAAAGTAAAGGGGCTGAATAATTTTGCACGCCCAATTTTTCAGTTTTTGATTTGTTAAAAAAGTTTGAAATATCCAATAAATGTCGTTCCACTTCATGATTGTGTCCCACTTGTTGTTGATTCTTCACAAACAAATACAGTTTTATATCTTTATGTTTGAAGCCTGAAATGTGGCAAAAGGTCGCAAAGTTCAAGGGGGCCGAATACTTTCGCAAGGCACTGTAGATGTATATGTAAGTTATTAGTTAATCTCTTCAGATATATTTCACTGAGACCCTCCCCACCTACCTACCTACCTACCTATCTACCTACCTACCTACCTACCTACCTACCTACCTACCTACCTACCTACCTACCTACCTACCTACCAACCAACCTCCCCACCTACCTACCTACCTACCTACCTACCTACCTACCAACCAACCTCCCCACCTACCTACCTACCTACCTACCTACCTACCTACCTACCTACCTACCTACCTACCTACCTACCAACCAACCTCCCCACCTACCTACCTACCTACCTACATATAAAAATAAAAAAAATCTTCATAATTACATATATTTCAGCAGTTAGGGGGGAAAAAATGCATGAGCACAAAAATCTATAGTTGTGTTGTTACAGAGACCCGTGCTGCCACACAGTGTGTGACAGCTCTCTCCCTCACACACACACACACACCCCCCACACACCCTTCTCTGTCCCCGTCCTAACCCGTTCTCTCTCGCTGCTCCAGAGTTGAAACAGGGATAATGTTGTGGTAATGTGATCAGTCTTCTATAAGCGTGACCCAGTACTCTTTGTGTGACTCAGAATATCTGGAAACACACACACCTGCACACATACACACATACACACACACACCTACACACACACACCTATACACCTACACACCTACACACACACACACACACACACACACACACACCTACACACACACACACACACACCTACATACACACACCTACACACATACACACACACACACACACACACCTACACACACACACACCTACACACATACACACACACACCTACACACATACACACACCTACACACCCACACACACAATGCGGATGTGTGTGTCGCCGTTTGTCACAGTTTGTGCCATGGCAACAAACCAGAACACCTTGACGACTGGTTGCCATGGCTGACAGGGTGTTTAAGGTGAGTTGGAGTGTTAATGCTCCAGGACATGGGAGGGAGGGAGGGAGGGAGGGAGGGAGGGAGGGGGAGAGAGAGAGGGACTTCTGATGTCTTGGTTGGCCTCTTTATGTCCTCCCTACACCAGCTAAATCCAGAACCATATATACACTCTATATCTGTCTCTGTCCTAATCAACCAACCGACACACACCAGTCCCAAAACATCTGTCTGGTACCAACATCAAACTGACCTCAAAAGCTCAAAGCCTGTCTATCTCCCTGGAGGGTATTTATTTGGGGGTCAACTGGGGAATATCTCTGAAGTCACAGTTTTCCATGGCAAGGAAGAGGAGGCTGAAGAGGAGGCTGAAGAGGAAGGTGAAGAGGAGGCCGAAGAGGAGGCTGAAGAGGAGGCTGAAGAGGAGGCCGAAGAGGAGGGTGAAGAGGAGGCCGAAGAGGAGGGTGAAGAGGAGGCTGAAGAGGAAGGTGAAGAGGAGGCTGAAGAGGAGGCCGAAGAGGAGGCTGAAGAGGAGGCTGAAGAGGAGGCTGAAGAGGAAGGTGAAGAGCAGGCTGAAGAGGAGGCCGAAGAGGAGGCCGAAGAGGAGGCCGAAGAGGAGGCTGAAGAGGAAGGGGAAGAGGAGGCTGAAGAGGAGGCTGAAGAGGAGGCCGAAGAGGAGGGTGAGTCAGGATTAGATGTGTGATGAGGGTCAGGGTTAAATTAGTTTCCTGTAGCAACAGATTTAGAAGTCTAGATAATGACGGTTGGAGTTGGAGGTGAGAGATCAGCCGGTAATAGATAACAGTAACCAGACAGTCAGATTGATCAGTCCGTAATAGATACCAGTAACCAGACAGTCAGATTGATTAGCCGGTAATAGATACCAGTAACCAGACAGTCAGATTGATCAGCCGGAAATAGATACCAGTAACCAGACAGTTAGATTGATCAGACGGAAATAGATACCAGTAACCAGACAGTCAGATTGATCAGCCCGTAATAGATACCAGTAACCAGACAGTCAGATTGATCAGCCCGTAATAGATACCAGTAACCAGACAGTCAGATTGATCAGCCGGTAATAGATACCAGTAACCAGACAGTCAGATTGATCAGCCGGTAATAGATACCGGTAACCAGACAGCCAGATTGATCAACCGGTAACCAGACAGTCAGATTGATCAGCCGGTAACCAGACAGTCAGATTGATCAGCCGGTAACAGATACCAGTAACCAGACAGTCAGATTGATCAACCGGTAACCAGACAGTCAGATGTATCAGCTGGTAATAGATACCAGTAACCAGACAGTCAGATTGATCAGCCGGTAATAGATACCAGTAACCAGACAGTCAGATTGATCAGCCCGTAATAGATACCAGTAACCAGACAGTCAGATTGATCAGCCGGTAACAGATACCAGTAACCAGACAGTCAGATTGATCAACCGGTAACCAGACAGTCAGATGTATCAGCCGGTAATAGATACCAGTAACCAGACAGTCAGATTGATCAGCCGGTAATAGATACTGGTAACCAGACAGTCAGATTGATCAGCCCGTAATAGATACCAGTAACCAGACAGTCAGATTGATCCGCCGGTAACCAGACAGTCAGATTGATCAGCCGGTAATAGATACCAGTAACCAGACAGTCAGATTGATCAACCGGTAACCAAACAATTAGATTGATCAGCCGGTAACCAGACAGCCAGAATGATCAACCGGTAACCAGACAGTTAGATTGATCAGCTAGTACTGGAGCAGAGTGTTCCTATGAAGATAACAGTCTGGTTATGTAATGCAATAAGGGCGTCTGCCAGGATAACACAATATGCTACGGAACAATGCCCGCTGTGTGTGGGTGTGTGGGTGTGTGGGTGTGTGTGCGCGTGTGCGTGTGTGTGTGTGTGTGTGTGTGTATGTGTGTGTGTGTATGTGTGTGTGTGTGTGTCTGCAGACAAATGAAGAGCATTAGGCATATAGGTGTTGACCATCACATGGGGAACTATTTATAGTTCTAGAAATTAATTTCAACAAATACACTGTCTCTATAATCCCTCTAACTAAACCATACTGTCTCTATAATCCCTCTAACTAAACCATACTGTCTGTAATCCCTCTAACTAAACCACACTGTCTCTGTAATCCCTCCAACTAAACCACACTGTCTCTGTAATCCCTCTAACTAAACCACACTGTCTCTGTAATCCCTCTAACTAAACCATACTGTCTCTGTAATCCCTCTAACTAAACCATACTGTCTGTAATCCCTCTAACTAAACCATACTGTCTGTAATCCCTCTAACTAAACCATACTGTCTCTATAATCCCTCTAACTAAACCATACTGTCTGTAATCCCTCTAACTAAACCATACTGTCTCTATAATCCCTCTAACTAAACCATACTGTCTGTAATCCCTCTAACTAAACCATACTGTCTGTAATCCCTCTAACTAAACCATACTGTCTCTATAATCCCTCTAACTAAACCATACTGTCTGTAATCCCTCTAACTAAACCACACTGTCTCTGTAATCCCTCCAACTAAACGACACTGTCTCTGTAATCCCTCTAACTAAACCACACTGTCTCTGTAATCCCTCTAACTAAACCATACTGTCTCTGTAATCCCTCTAACTAAACCATACTGTCTGTAATCCCTCTAACTAAACCATACTGTCTGTAATCCCTCTAACTAAACCATACTGTCTCTGTAATCCCTCTAACTAAACCATACTGTCTCTGTAATCCCTCTAACTAAACCATACTGTCTCTGTAATCCCTCTAACTAAACCATACTGTCTCTGTAATCCCTCTAACTAAACCACACTGTCTCTGTAATCCCTCTAACTAAACCATACTGTCTCTGTAATCCCTCTAACTAAATCATACTGTCTCTATAATCCCTCTAAACCATACTGTCTCTGTAATCCCTCTAACTAAATCATACTGTCTCTATAATCCCTCTAAACCATACTGTCTCTGTAATCCCTCTAACTAAACCATACTGTCTCTGTAATCCCTCTAACTAAACCATAATGTCTCTGTAATCCCTCTAAACCATACTGTCTCTATAATCCCTCTAAACCATACTGTCTCTGTAATCCCTCTAAACCATACTGTCTCTATAATCCCTCTAAACCATACTGTCTCTATAATCCCTCTAAACCATACTGTCTCTGTAATCCCTCTAACTAAATCATACTGTCTCTATAATCCCTCTAAACCATACTGTCTCTGTAATCCTTCTAAACCATACTGTCTCTGTAATCCCTCTAAACCATACTGTCTCTGTAATCCCTCTAACTAAACCATACTGTCTCTGTAATCCCTCTAAACCATACTGTCTCTATAATCCCTCTAAACCATACTGTCTCTATAATCCCTCTAAACCATACTGTCTCTGTAATCCCTCTAACTAAATCATACTGTCTCTGTAATCCCTCTAAACCATACTGTCTCTATAATCCCTCTAAACCATACTGTCTCTATAATCCCTCTAAACCATACTGTCTCTGTAATCCCTCTAACTAAATCATACTGTCTCTATAATCCCTCTAAACCATACTGTCTCTGTAATCATTCTAAACCATACTGTCTCTATAATCCCTCTAACTAAACCATACTGTCTCTGTAATCCCTCTAACTAAACCATACTGTCTCTGTAATCCCTCTAACTAAACCATACTCTCTCTGTAATCCCTCTAAACCATACTGTCTCTGTAATCCTTCTAAACCATACTGTCTCTGTAATCCCTCTAAACCATACTGTCTCTGTAATCCCTCTAAACCATACTGTCTCTGTAATCCTTCTAAACCATACTGTCTCTGTAATCCCTCTAAACCATACTGTCTCTGTAATCCCTCTAACTAAATCATACTGTCTCTATAATCCCTCTAAACCATACTGTCTCTGTAATCCCTCTAACTAAACCATACTGTCTCTGTAATCCCTCTAACTAAAACAACTTCCTACGGGTTTCAATCAGAGGCACATAGCACTTGAAATATAAAAGTACTTTCTGATTGCTTCTACACCTTCAATGCTTGCTGATTGTGGTTTTAGGCTGGGTTTCTGTACAGCACTTTGAGATATCAGGTGATGTACGAAGGGCTATATAAATACATTTGATTTGATTTGATTTGATTGAGCTGAAATCTGCAGCGTTTATCGTGAATAGGATCTCATTAACGGTAGTTCAATGCGCTCGTCGCCAACATGCTGTATACGGGAAGTATTCAGACCCCTTGACGTTTTAAAACCTTTTGTTACGTTACAGCCTCATTCTAGAATCCCCCTCATCAACCTACACACTCCATTATGACAAAGCACAAACAGGTTCTTATACATTTTTGCACATTTTTTTTTTTTTAAACCCTGAAATATCACATTTACATAAGTATTCAGACCCTTTACTCAGTACTTTGTTGAAGCACCTTTCGCAGCGATTACAGCCGCGGGTCTTCTTGGGTTTGAGACTACAAGCTTGGCACACCTGTATTTGGGGGGTTTCTCCCATTCTTCTCTGCAGATCCTCTCAAGCTCTGTCAGGTTGGATGGGGAGTGTCGCTGCACAGCTATTTTCAGGTCTCTCCAGAGATTTTAGATCGGGTTCAAGTCCGGGCTCTGGCTGGGCCACTCAAGGACATTCAGAGACTTATCCCGAAGCCACTCCTGCGTTGTCTTGGCTGTGTGCTTAGGGTCGTTGTCCTGTTAGAAGGTGAACCTTTGCCCCCAGTCTGAGGTCCTGAGCGCTCTTGAGCAGGTTTTCATCAAGGATCTCTCTGTACTTTGCTATGTTCATCTTTCCCTCGATCCTGACTAGTCTCCCAGTCCCTGCCGCTGAAAAACATCCCCACAGCATGATGCTGCCACCACCATGCTTCACCGTAGGGATGGTGCCAGGTTTCCTCCAGACGTGATGCTTGGCATTCAGGCCAAAGAGTTCAATTTTGGTTTCATCAGACCAAAGAATCTTGTTTCTCATGGTCTGAGAGTCCTTTAGGTGCCTTTTGGCAAACTCCAAGCGGGCTGTCATGTGCCTTTTACTGAGGAGTGGCTTTCGTCTGGCCACTCTTCCATAAAGGCCTGTTTGGTGGAGTGGTGCAGAGATGGTTGTCTTTCTGGAAAGTTCTCCCATCGCCACAGAGGAACTTTGGAGCTCTGTCAATTTCGAGTCTCATAGCAAAGGGTCTGAATACTTATGTAAATAAGGTATTTCTGTTTTCGCTTTGTCATTATCGGGTATTGCATGTAGATAGATTATTTATTTATTTATTTAATTTATTTCACCTTGATGAGGTAAAACATGAATTGAATCAGTTTTAGAATAAGGCTGTAACGTAACAAACACCTTGAAAAAGTCAACCCTTTAATAAAAAATAAACTTTCCGAATGCACTGTAGATGTGAACTAGGCCACAGACAGGGGAACGTGGATATAGCAACACTGTGTGTGTCTGTGCTCCCCGTCTGTAAAACAACGCCCCTCCTTCTGCTTCGTTTCATTTCAGAGTGTATTGTAGAAGCTGCAGTACAGTATGTATGTCATCTGATAGGACTGCATCAGTTCCCCAGCAGTGACGCAACACCCTTCACACCTCCACAGGTAGGCCTACAGGGTGAAGAACATGCAGACAGCAGACAAAAGGGGAGAGGATGTGTTCTGAGTGAGTGTGTGTGTGTGTGTGTGTGTGTGTGTGTGTGTGTGTGTGTGTGTGTGTGAGAATGAGCAAGAAAAGGAGAAAGGGGGGAGAAATATCTGCTCAGTTTGAATACCTGTAGAATGTTGGGCCTCCCACCACAGTTTGAATACCTGTAGAATGTTGGGCCTCCCACCACAGTTTGAATACCTGTAGAATGTTGGGCCACCCACCACAGTTTGAATACCTGTAGAATGTTGGGCCACCCACCACAGTTTGAATACCTGTAGAATGTTGGGCCACCCACCACAGTTTGAATACCTGTAGAATGTTGGGCCACCCACCACAGTTTGAATACCTGTAGAATGTTGGGCCACCCACCACAGTTTGAATACCTGTAGAATGTTGGGCCACCCATCACAGTTTGAATACCTGTAGAATGTTGGGCCACCCACCACAGTTTGAATACCTGTAGAATGTTGGGCCTCCCACCACAGTTTGAATACCTGTAGAATGTTGGGCCTCCCACCACAGTTTGAATACCTGTAGAATGTTGGGCCACCCAACACAGTTTGAATACCTGTAGAATGTTGGGCCACCCACCACAGTTTGAATACCTGTAGAATGTTGGGCCACCCACCACAGTTTGAATACCTGTAGAATGTTGGGCCACCCACCACAGTTTGAATACCTGTAGAATGTTGGGCCACCCACCACAGTTTGAATACCTGTAGAATGTTGGGCCACCCACCACAGTTTGAATACCTGTAGAATGTTGGGCCACCCAACACAGCTTGAATACCTGTAGAATGTTGGGCCACCCACCACAGTTTGAATACCTGTAGAATGTTGGGCCACCCACCAGTTTGAATACCTGTAGAATGTTGGGCCACCCACCACAGTTTGAATACCTGTAGAATGTTGGGCCACCCACCAGTTTGAATACCTGTAGAATGTTGGGCCACCCACCACAGTTTGAATACCTGTAGAATGTTGGACCACCCACCACAGTTTGAATACCTCTAGAATGTTGGGCCACCCACCACAGTTTGAATACCTCTAGAATGTTGGGCCACCCACCACAGTTTGAATACCTCTAGAATGTTGGGCCACCCACCACAGTTTGAATACCTGTAGAATGTTGGGCCTCCCACCACAGTTTGAATACCTGTAGAATGTTGGGCCTCCCACCACAGTTTGAATACCTGTAGAATGTTGGGCCACCCACCACAGTTTGAATACCTGTAGAATGTTGGGCCACCCACCACAGTTTGAATACCTCTAGAATGTTGGGCCACCCACCACAGTTTGAATACCTCTAGAATGTTGGGCCACCCACCACAGTTTGAATACCTCTAGAATGTTGGGCCACCCACCACAGTTTGAATACCTGTAGAATGTTGGGCCACCCACCACCATATTCCCTATTCAGTGCAATACTTTTGACCAGAGTCCCATAGGTTAAACGTTGTGCACTATATAAGGATTAGTGATGTGTAGTTTGTGAACGATTCCTTCTTTTTACTGACTCGAGAGTTATGATTCGTTTTTCTGAGTGACTTGTTCATTTTAGTCGGTGGTTTGACCTGCTTGTGCTGGCTGCAGTGAATCCTACAGATGGATTAAAAGCTAGTTATGCTTGATCTGGATGCTCTGACTGGAGGGTGTGACGCAATTGCGGAGCCTCCAGAGGCCAAATTGAGCTCCATCCCACATGATGTTGTAACAATGTGGAGGGCTCCATATAGCTCTGCATTGACATGATTGGTTGAAGGTAGGTCGGGGTGGGAGCTCCTGTGTAAACGCAAACTCACTTCCTTGACAACTTCTTTCACAACAGCTCTGCTCAGCAGCTCAAGAAGTATGAGTTCGCTGACTTTTGCAGAGGCTGTATCACCCACCGTAAGTGCTGCTCGGCCAATGCAGATACTGGCCATGCAGCGAGCGGCTCTAACACAAGCTCCTTTGGCTCAGTGGCTCGACTTTATATCTCAGTGCTCCAGAGACGTGCCCCGACCACCAACTGTCTGTCATTTACGCGCAGGAAAATAGACCACGAGAAGAAACCTACATATTTAGAACTGATAAGGTGCAAAATAATTAAAGCAATTAATTTGTTATTGAATGTTTTTGATGAACACCGTTTTGTAGAACCAAAACATACATCCTCTGCTCAAGAACTAATCTTTCTGGGGAGGCTGCAGTTCGCGAACGTCTTTACCACATTGCCTGGCAACCCAGACTACTTGCTCCGGTCCAAACGCCCACTGACGTTACTTCTCCGCAATGAGAAAGTTTGTAGCGAAAGACAGAGCAGCGGAATAGTCGTCAGGCTGCTAATAACCCGGCAGTCAAGCAATGCATTCTGCCAAGAGTCGTTAATAATCTAGTCCGGTTTCAAGTGTATCAATAAATAATCTTATTTGTATGCCTAGCGATCAACAAATGTACATTGTTTAAAGCACACGTTTACAAACCTCAGCCACAAATGACAGCTCCAATAAGCCCCCATATGGTGAACTAGAGGATTGTAGAATCATGACTCTTTCGAGTTTTCTATTCGCCGGTAACGGGGCCTGCGGACTCTGAACATTACTGCCTCAAATGAACGAAATATTAGTTTTTTTTTAATGAAAAGACCATAGTTAGTAAAAAGAGCCAAACTTCCCATCACTATAACAGGGATCTTTTGTTTTGGGGATTTGGGGTCCTAAAGGACAAGGGTTTGGACCGGAGCCGAACCGGATCATCAAAGGAACAACAACAAAGCACTGGGGTTCTAAAGGACATTATGACACCTGAGATCTTTGGAGAAAAAAAAAACCCTGTATCCTTTCAAATATCTCTGTACATGGACACCATACCAGTTTTAAATGTAGCAGATTGTGATTGGGTTGTATTGTTACCTTGGGAACAGAGAGGCGTGCAATAAACAGGGAGACACAAAGGTACTGAGAGTATTTTTTGCTGACATGTCAAAAAGGGGTGGTGAGTGATGGGTGATGTAATAACAGGTACCAAGGCCAGACTGTGTATCTGACCTGCTCTGGTCCATGGACAGACTGTGTATCTGACCTGCTCTAGTCCATGAACAGACTGTGTGTCTGACCTGCTCTAGTCTATGGACAGACTGTGTATCTGACCTGCTCTGGTCCATGGACAGACTGTGTGTTTCTGACCTGCTCTAGTCCATGGACAGACTGTGTATCTGACCTGCTCTAGTCCATGGACAGACTGTGTATCTGACCTGCTCTAGTCCATGGACAGACTGTGTGTATTTGACCTGCTCTGGTCCATGGACAGACTGTGTGTATCTGACCTGCTCTAGTCCATGGACAGACTGTGTGTATCTGACCTGCTCTAGTCCATGGACATACTGTGTATCTGACCTGCTCTAGTCCATGGACAGACTGTGTGTATCTGACCTGCTCTGGTCCATGGCCAGACTGTGTATCTGGCCTGCTCTGGTCCATGCCTGACGGCTGATCTAATTCCCTCTAACTCTGATCTCTCCTCAACAACACAGGTGTGTTTGAACGCAGAGTGGGAGGTAGAATAAGATAGAGAGAGTGTGTGTCTCTCTCTGTGTGTGTGTGTGTGTGTGTGTGTGTGTGTGGTTGCAAATTAAAAACATCTTACCAACACAGATAACAGCTATATGCCGGAAGCTCGATTAATCACAAACAATATCTCATTGCTCTTACTCTCTCTCTCTCTCACCTCGCTGCTCGTTCATTCACTAGCAGAAATAGCCGGCTGTCTAATTGAAGCACTGGTTAGTAACATGGATAGGATTTAACACATTCCAATTCAGGCACTGGTCACAGTATGTAGGATTTAAACCAATCACAGCCCACCAGGTGCCTGTCTGATCCTGATTATCTGACAGGTAAAACAACACTGTCCTCTCCTCTCCTCTCCTCTCCTCTCCTCTCCTCTCCTCTCCTCTCCTCTCCTCTCCTCTCCTCTCCTCTCCTCTCCTCTCCTCTCCTCTCCTCTCCTCTCCTCTCCTCTCATGTCTGTCTGTCTGTCTGTCTGTCTGTCTGTCTGTCTGTCTGTCTGTCTGTCTGTCTATATTTATCTCAACTGGGTCAGAGCAGTTTACCATCTGTTTCTCCAGACCAATTCACTCTCCTCCTCTCTGAGTACACAGTGAATTACCATATTCATCAAGTGTCTTAAAGTAGGAGTGCTGATCTAAGATCAGTTTCATCTTGTTTTTGTTGTTGTCTTTTTACCCATTTTTCTCCCCAATTGGTAGTTACAGTCTTGTCCCATCGCTGCAACTCCCCTACGGACTCGGGAGAGGCGAAGGTCAAGAGCCATGCGTCTTCCGAAACACGACCCTGCCAAGCCGCACTGCTTCTTGCCACACTGCTTGTTTAACCCGGAAGCCAGCCGCACCAATGTGTCAGAGGAAACACCGTACAGCTGGTGACCTGAGTCAGCTTGTAGGCACCCTGCCCACCACAACGAGTCGCTAGAGTGCGATGGGACAAGGAAATCCCGGCCGGCCAAACTCTCCCCTAACCCGGACGACACTGGGCCAAACCCTCCCCTAACCCGGACGACACTGGGCCAATTGTGCGCCACCTCATGGGTCTCCCGGTCACGGCCGGGTGTGACACAGCCTGGGATTGAACCCGGGGCTGTAGTGATGCCTAAAAACCGCTGTGCCACTCGGGAGGTACATTTCACATTTTAGATTATAATGAATAAGACTACATGGACAGATGGGGACCTGATCTAGGATCAGTTTAGCCTTTTAGATTATAATGAATAAGACTACATGGACTTGATCAGCACTCCACCTCCTACACACTTTGTGGATAAAGACCCTGCAATTCAAGTTAGGAGCTGAACAGCTGAACTGGAAAGGAAGGGTTAACTATTGTGACCCTGGTATAATAGTGAGGCAATTTAAACAAAAAAAGCATTTAGCAGACCATCTTATCCAAAGTGGTGACAGTAGTGTGCCCATAAATTTGCATACTGCCCCCCCCCCCCCCCCCCTCCCCCGTGGGAATCAAACCCACAGCCCTGGTGTTGCAAGGACCAACTGAGCCACACAGGACCTGTAGTGGACACTCTTGCAGCCAGTCCCAAATCGTTCCCTATCACTTCACCTTGGCCCTAACCCCTCGATGTTAGTGAATGAAAACATTGAAGGGTTAGGGCCAAGCGGAGGGAGGTAACGAACTGGGACTGGGTTCACTAGATATTAAATAAGTGTTAGGGCCAAGCGGAGGGAGGTAATGAACTGGGACTGGGTTCACTAGATATTAAATAAGTGTTAGGGCCAAGCGGAGGGGGGTAATGAACTGGGACTGGGTTCACTAGATATTAAATAAGTGTTAGGGCCAAGCGGAGGGAGGTAACGAACTGGGACTGGGTTCACTAGATATTAAATAAGTGTTAGGGCCAAGCGGAGGGGGGTAACGAACTGGGACTGGGTTCACTAGATATTAAATAAGTGTTAGGGCCAAGAGGAGGGAGGTAACAAACTGGGACTGGGTTCACTAGATATTAAATAAGTGTTAGGGCCAAGCGGAGGGGGGTAACGAACTGGGACTGGGTTCACTAGATATTAAATAAGTGTTAGGGCCAAGAGGAGGGAGGTAACAAACTGGGACTGCCTAGCAGCGCTAGGTTCACTAGATATTAAATACAACTGTTTTTGTGCTTAGAGAGTGACCAAGTAACCTCACTGAATAGATACCATCTACCATCTACCCTACCCACTGAATAGATACCATCTACCATCTACCCTATCACATCACCTACCCTTTTCTTGGTGCCAATCATCAGGCTTGACGTCGGCGATCGTGTATCCGTCCTTCTGGGTGAGGCAGAGGTGTGTTTGACTGCTTTAGTGAGGATGTGTATGGGTGAGGGTGAGGGTGAGGGTGAGAGGACTTCCCCCTGGGCTACAGGGGAGGCTGAGGGGGAGGTGAAGTGGGAGGGCCGGGGAGAGAGATTGCCCATCTCAACGGCGAGGTCCTCTGTGCAAGCCAGCCCGTGACTACGCAGGTAATCATCTGTCTCTTTGTCGATGACCAGCAACCTGGTGCGATGCTCCACTGTTCTGATACGATGCACTACCTAGGGAGAAGAGGGCAATAGAGACAGCAACACAATTAGACCCAACCAAATCATGAGAAAACAAAAAGAGAATTACTTGACATATTGGAAAGAATTAACAAAAAAAACAGAGGAAACTAGAATGCTATTTGGCCCTAAACAGAGAGTACACAGTGGCAGAATACCTGACCACCGTGACTGACCCAAACTTAAGCTGTACTTCCTAACCTCCTGCCCAATGTATGACCATATTAGAGATACATATTTCCCTCAGATTACACAGATCCACAAAGATTTTTTTTTTTTAAAAACGATTCTGATAAACTCTCATATCTAGTGTAATGTTTACTGTTCATTTTATTGTTTATTTCACTTTTGTATATTATCTACCTCACTTGCTTTGGCAACGTTAACACGTTTCCCATGCCAATAAAGCCCCTTGAATTGAATTGAATTGAGAGAGGAGGGGAGAGGGGGAGGAGGGGAGAGAGGAGAGATATAGGGAGAAAAAGAGAGAGGGGGAGAGAGGAGAGATATAGGGAGGAAAAGAGAGAGGGGGAGGAGGGGAGAGAGGAGAGATATAGGGAGAAAAGAGAGAGGGGGAGGAGGGGAGAGAGGAGAGATATAGGGAGAAAAAGAGAGAGGGGGAGGAAGGGAGAGAGGAGAGATATAGGGAGAAAAGAGAGAGGGGGAGGAAGGGAGAGAGGAGAGATATAGGGAGAAAAAGAGAGAGGGGGAGGAAGGGAGAGAGGAGAGATATAGGGAGAAAAAGAGAGAGGGGGGTAAATTATTAACTGCTATCACATTTTTGTTGGTCCGTTCATAGTCATGTCAATAAAGCACAAATTGTGAGAGATGAAAAACTATGGAGAGGAAAGAAGAAGAAGAGAGAGAGATGAAAAACTATGGAGAGGAAAGAAGAAGAAGAGAGAGAGATGAAAAACTATGGAGAGGAAAGAAGAAGAAGAGAGAGATGAAAAAGAGGATGAGAGAAGATATTTTAGACGAGGTGAGGAATAATGACAGAGCCAACAGAGGGATGGTGGCAGAGGACAAGGAAGACTGGAGAGAGAGAGAGAGAGAGAGAGAGAGAGTAATAGGTTAACATGGAGAGTAGGGTTGTCAATTCCATTTAAATTAAAAGTAGACCAAATTCCAAGTCCAAATTTTCCTCATTGAAGAGAATTAGAATTTCAGTGTAGACTACTTCCTGAATGGGCTGGAATTGAACTGGATTTGACCCCAACCCTGCTGGAGACAGGGGTAGTTAAAGGGTTAAAAGGTGATCCGACCACATCTAGGGCAAATAGCTGTTGGTGTGACAACCTCAACCCAGTTTCAAAGACCTGAGTTTGTTTTTAACACAACTAACACACATAGTTCCAGCTCCACAATACCTTCCATTGATTCCCATGACAATAAGGGCTCATTTGACCCAGTTCACTGTCCATCCCCTAAGGCTACGGGAAGTTCGTCTGTAATGTCTTTTTCGTTATGTGTCGGACACCAGGAAAACTAGATGTCACCGTTGACGTCGGCTAAATGGGATCTAATCACATCTAAATCTTAAATGGGCAAACAGGTAGAAGGTAACCTCTTGTCTGTGGTTCACACGCATACTGTAACACACACACACACACACTCACACACTCAAACGGACACACACACACACACACTCAAACGGACACACACACTCGAGTCGCACTCACACACACACACACACACACACACTCAAACGGACACACACACACACACACACTCAAACGGACACACACACTCAAACGGACACACACACTCGAGTCGCACTCTCACACACACACACACACACACACACACACACACACACACACACACACACACAGAGAGAGAGAGAGAGAGACAAAAGAGAGAGTACACCTGACCACTGTGACTGACCCAGACTTAAAGAAAGCTTTGACTATGTACAGACTCAGTGAGCATAGCCTTGCTATTGAGAAAGGCCGCTGTAGGCAGACCTGGCTCTCAAGAGAAGACAGGCTATGTGCTCACTGCCCACAAAATGAGGTGGAAACTGAGCTGCACTTCCTGTACTTTCTGCCACAAGAAAAGGGCAACAAGTGAAGCACAAACATCATTGTAAATACAACTCATATTTATGTTGATTTATTTTCCCCTTTGTACTTCAACTGTTTGCACATGGTTACAACACTGTACATACCCATAATATAACATCTTAAATGTCTCTATTATTTTGAAACTTTCGTGAGTGTAATGTTTACTGTTCATTTCTGATTATTTCACTTTTGTTAATCTATTTCACTTGCTTTGGCAATGTAAACATATGTTTCCCATGCCAATGAAGCCGTTTGAATTTAAATTGAATTTAGAGAGAGAGAGAGCACTCACTTGATAGTGCGTCTCGTCTTCCACGTTTTCCCCGTTCACTTCCACGACCCGGTCCCCCGCGCGCAGCCCCGAAAGCTCCGCGGACGAACCGGGTTCCACTTTCCGTATGAACTGTCCGCCTTTATTCCGCTCGCCGTGAAGGTGAAAGCCGTACCCGCGCGGCCCTTTCGTTAGGAAACAAAGCCGCGGTCTCAGCTCCCATTCCATTCTATAGAATGTCCGTGTGAAAAATCTAGAGTCCGATGAAAGTCTGAAGTTCCTCAAACCGGGAACCAGGTTACGTTAGGCTACCTATCCCAGGTAGGACAGGAGTTTCAGTCCGAATGAACGATCACAGACATCCGCGGCCCAAAACTCCCCTTTCGCCATGATGATGCGCATTGGTGTGACTGTGCTGAACACAGACAAAAGTATCCAAACCACAAAGTAAAAAGAAAGACATACACGTTGGCTACTCAAAAGGAGGAGAGATGTCAATCAATCCGAAACAGCAGCACACAGTCTAACACTAACCCCACAGTCCCCGGGGCTGGAAAAAAGATAACCATAAAGTTGTTCAACTAGGACACTGAATTACAGTAGATTACCTCGAGCCTACCCGAGGGTTTATCCAGAAGATCAAAGATTAAGGAATAGCTGCTTCACACACACACACAGTAGTCTAAATCCCTGTCAGTGTGTGTCTGTGTCGCCTAAATCCCTGTCAGTGTGTGTGTGTGTGTGTGTGTGTGTATGTGTGTATGTGTGTATGTGTGTGTGTGTGTGTGTGTGTGTGTGTGTGTGAGAGAGAGAGAGAGAGAGAGAGAGAGAGAGAGAGAAGGCTATCCTGTCTCACTCTTCGCTGCAACAGGTGCCTCTGCGTTCCGTTCTGTTCGCACCTGCACAGCGCGACACATACACTCTGCTGTAAAAACACTCCTGGGAGAAATATGATGATACATTGCCCATATAGGCTAAAATAGATCCAGGAAGCGCTTATATACCTGCTGCCCGAGTCCCACGTCTGATAATACATCTATTTTCCGTTATATAGTCTGGATACACTGATCTAAGGTCAGTTTTGCACACCACAGTCTAATGGTTAAAGTCGGGTTCGAGGGAGGGTGATCTGATCCTAGATCTGTGCCTATGAGCAACTTCTACTTGGAGCCGCAACAGGCAGGTAGTTTCATGATTGCGACCTGGATAAGAGGGAAGTCTTCCTCATCTGTTGGCTGTGAAAGAAAGAGACAGAGGAAAAGAGAGAGAGAGACAGAGGAAATTAGGCTGAGAGAGGAAGAGAGAGAGAGAGACAGAGGAAAAGAGGCTGAGAGAGGAAAAGAGAGACAGAGGAAAAGAGGCTGAGAGAGGAAAAGAGACAGAGAGACAGGAAAAGAGGCTGAGAGAGGAAGAGAGAGAGAGAAACAGAGAGAGGAAAAGAGGCTGAGAGAGAGGAATGGAGAGAGACAGAGAGAGAGTACACTAATAATTAGGGGTTCAACAAGGGTTCTTCTACGATCCTCAACATTCTTTGAAGAACCTTAGGGTTCTTGGCACTGAAAATTGCCCCCAAAAGGTTCTTCCAAGAACCCCATAGGAGGTGGGGTTCATCGTGGAACCTCCTTAGTAGTTGGGGGTTCTTGCAGGAGCCTAACTGCCCAACTGAAACATTTGGATTGGAATTTGAAAGGACAGCAGGAACTTAACTGAATAATGTAAAGATCTCCTCAATTTAAGATAAGGTTTGTACCATGCATGATCTAAATGTATATTGTTTTAGGATGATACCATCTATCTTTTCATATTTGTGCAAATGGAAAATGGACACAATTCAGTGGAAATCAATCAACAAAGAGGTAAGAATATGTACTGTAGGCTATAAGAATATGTACTGTAGGCTATAAGAATATGTACTGTAGGCTATAAGAATATGTACTGTAGGCTATAAGAATATGTACTGTAGGCTATAAGAATATGTACTGTAGGCTATAAGAATATGTACTGTAGGCTATAAGAATATGTACTGTAGGCTATAAGAATATGTACTGTAGGCTATAATAATATGTACTGGAGGCTATAGGAATATGTACTGTAGGCTATAAGAATATGTTGAAGGCTATACGAATATGTACTGTAAGCTATAAGAATATGTTGAAGGCTATAGGAATATGTACTGTATGCTATAAGAATATGTACTGTAGGCTATAGGAATATGTACTGTAGGCTATAAGAATATGTTGAAGGCTATAGGAATATGTACTGTAGGCTATAAGAATATGTTGAAGGCTATAGGAATATGTACTGTATGCTATAAGAATATGTACTGTAGGCTATAGGAATATGTACTGTAGGCTATAAGAATATGTTGAAGGCTATAGGAATATGTACTGTAGGCTATAAGAATATGTACTGTAGGCTATAAGAATATGTACTGTAGGATAATAATATGTTGAAGGCTATAAGAATATGTACTGTAGGCTATAAGAATATGTACTGTAGGCTATAAGAATATGTTGACGGCTATAAGAATATGTACTGTAGGCTATAAGAATATGTTGAAGGCTATAAGAATATGTTGAAGGCTATAAGAATATGTTGAAGGCTATAAGAATATGTACTGTAGGCTATAGGAATATGTACTGTAGGCTATAAGAATATGTACTGTAGGCTATTAGAATATGTTGAAGGCTATAAGAATATGTTGAAGGCTATAGGAATATGTACTGTAGGCTATAAGAATATGTACTGTAGGCTATAAGAATATGTACTGTAGGCTATTAGAATATGTTGAAGGCTATAAGAATATGTTGAAGGCTATAGGAATATGTACTGTAGGCTATAAGAATATGTTGACGGCTATAAGAATATGTACTGTAGGCTATAAGAATATGTTGAAGGCTATAAGAATATGTTGAAGGCTATAAGAATATGTACTGTAGGCTATAGGAATATGTACTGTAGGCTATAAGAATATGTTGACGGCTATAAGAATATGTACTGTAGGCTATAAGAATATGTTGAAGGCTATAAGAATATGTACTGTAGGCTATAAGAATATGTTGAAGGCTATACGAATATGTACTGTAGGCTATTTGGATATGTTGAAGGCTATAAGAATATGTTGAAGGCTATAAGAATATGTACTGTAGGCTATTAGAATATGTACTGTAGGCTATAAGAATATGTACTGTAGGCTATTAGAATATGTTGAAGGCTGTAAGAATATGTTGAAGGCTATAGGAATATGTACTGTAGGCTATAAGAATATGTACTGTAGGCTATTAGAATATGTTGAAGGCTATAAGAATATGTTGAAGGCTATAGGAATATGTACTGTAGGCTATAAGAATATGTTGACGGCTATAAGAATATGTACTGTAGGCTATAAGAATATGTTGAAGGCTATAAGAATATGTTGAAGGCTATAAAAATATGTACTGTAGGCTATAGGAATATGTACTGTAGGCTATAAGAATATGTTGACGGCTATAAGAATATGTACTGTAGGCTATAAGAATATGTTGAAGGCTATAAGAATATGTACTGTAGGCTATAAGAATATGTTGAAGGCTATAAGAATATGTTGAAGGCTATAGGAATATGTACTGTAGGCTATAAGAATATGTACTGTAGGCTTTAAGAATATGTACTGTAGGCTATTAGAATATGTTGAAGGCTATAAGAATATGTTGAAGGCTATAGGAATATGTACTGTAGGCTATAAGAATATGTACTGTAGGCTATAAGAATATGTACTGTAGGCTATTAGAATATGTTGAAGGCTATAAGAATATGTTGAAGGCTATGAGAGTATGTTGAAGACTGTAAGAGTATGTTGAAGACTATAAGAATATGTTGAAGGCTATGAGAATATGTTGAAGGCTATAAGAATACATACTGAAGGCTATGAGAATATGTTGAAGGCTATAAGAATATGTTGAAGGCTATTAGAATATGTTGAAGGCTATAAGAATACATACTGAAGGCTATGAGAATATGTTGAAGACTATGAGAATATGTTGAAGGCTATTAGAATATGTTGAAGGCTATAAGAATACATACTGAAGGCTATGAGAATATGTTGAAGGCTATGAGAGTATGTTGTAGGCTATAAGAATATGTTGTAGGCTATAAGAATATGTTGAAGGCTATTAGAATATGTTGAAGGCTATAAGAATACATACTGAAGGCTATGAGAATATGTTGAAGGCTATAAGAATATGTTGAAGGCTATGAGAATATGTTGTAGGCTATAAGAATATGTTGAAGGCTATAAGAATATGTACTGTAGGCTATAGGAATATGTACTGTAGGCTATAAGAATATGTTGACGGCTATAGGAATATGTACTGTAGGCTATAAGAATATGTTGAAGGCTATAAGAATATGTACTGTAGGCTATAAGAATATGTTGAAGGCTATACGAATATGTACTGTAGGCTATTTGGATATGTTGAAGGCTATAAGAATATGTTGAAGGCTATAAGAATATGTACTGTAGGCTATTAGAATATGTACTGTAGGCTATAAGAATATGTACTGTAGGCTATTAGAATATGTTGAAGGCTATAAGAATATGTTGAAGGCTATAGGAATATGTACTGTAGGCTATAAGAATATGTACTGTAGGCTATAAGAATATGTACTGTAGGCTATTAGAATATGTTGAAGGCTATAAGAATATGTTGAAGGCTATAGGAATATGTACTGTAGGCTATAAGAATATGTACTGTAGGCTATAAGAATATGTACTGTAGGCTATTAGAATATGTTGAAGGCTATAAGAATATGTTGAAGGCTATAGGAATATGTACTGTAGGCTATAAGAATATGTTGACGGCTATAAGAATATGTACTGTAGGCTATAAGAATATGTTGAAGGCTATAAGAATATGTACTGTAGGCTATAAGAATATGTTGAAGGCTATAAGAATATGTTGAAGGCTATAGGAATATGTACTGTAGGCTATAAGAATATGTACTGTAGGCTTTAAGAATATGTACTGTAGGCTATTAGAATATGTTGAAGGCTATAAGAATATGTTGAAGGCTATAGGAATATGTACTGTAGGCTATAAGAATATGTACTGTAGGCTATAAGAATATGTACTGTAGGCTATTAGAATATGTTGAAGGCTATAAGAATATGTTGAAGGCTATGAGAGTATGTTGAAGACTGTAAGAGTATGTTGAAGACTATAAGAATATGTTGAAGGCTATGAGAATATGTTGAAGGCTATAAGAATACATACTGAAGGCTATGAGAATATGTTGAAGGCTATAAGAATATGTTGAAGGCTATTAGAATATGTTGAAGGCTATAAGAATACATACTGAAGGCTATGAGAATATGTTGAAGACTATGAGAATATGTTGAAGGCTATTAGAATATGTTGAAGGCTATAAGAATACATACTGAAGGCTATGAGAATATGTTGAAGGCTATGAGAGTATGTTGTAGGCTATAAGAATATTTTGTAGGCTATAAGAATATGTTGAAGGCTATTAGAATATGTTGAAGGCTATAAGAATACATACTGAAGGCTATGAGAATATGTTGAAGGCTATAAGAATATGTTGAAGGCTATGAGAATATGTTGTAGGCTATAAGAATATGTTGAAGGCTATAAGAGTATGTTGAAGGCTATAAGAGTATGTTGAAGGCTAGAGGAATATATGTTGACAGCTAGCTGTATTGGGTGCAGATGACTGAACTGCTCACTTTTGTGTCTGTGTCTGCAGGCATGAAGACGAGGAGGCATAAAAAGGTATTGGTATGTTATGCAGATCACATACCATCCTCCTCCCTTGCCTCTTCAATAAATATCCCACAGGCCTCTACATTATGGACAAGGTATGTGCATGAAAACCATTATTAAAACAGGTTTTTTCATTCACATTCACCACAGAAACCAAGGTATGAATACTGTCGTGTGCATGTTTTGTTAATCATCTGTATAATGACAATTTTTTTGGATTCACAGACTTCACCCTCCCTACAGGAAACCTGTTTGATCCCCATGCACTGCTAAATCATTCATAGCCTGGTTCCTCTCTAGGTTTCTTCCTAGGTTTTGGCCTTTCTAGGGAGTTTTTCCTAGTCACCGTGCTTCTACACCTGCATTGCTTGCTGTTTGGGGTTTTAGGCTGGGTTTCTGTACAGCACTTTGAGATATCAGCTGATGTACGAAGGGCTATATAAATAAAATTGATTTGATTTGATTTGATTTGATTCTGGCTGTGGATACGGAGAACATCAACACATTAACATCAACACACCAGAGGATATACCCATCGGACTTCGGGCTCTGCTGGGACTTTACCTCATATCTCCAGCAGGAGGCACTCTTTCCCCTTGTCTAAAAAATATCCCAATGCCCCAGGGCAGTGATTGGGGACATTGCCCTGTGTAGGATGCTGTCTTTCGGGTGGGACGTTAAACGGGTGTCCTGACTCTCTGAGGTCATTAAAGATCCCATGGCACTTATCGTAAGAGTAACCCCGGTGTCCTGGCTAAAATCCCAATCTGGCCCTCATACCATCACAGTCACCTAATCATCCCCAGTTTACAGTTGGCTAATTCATCCCCCCTCCTCTCCCCTGTAACTATTCCCCAGGTCGTTGCTGTAAATGAGGATATGTTCTCAGTCAACTTACCTGGTAAAATAACGGTAAAATAACAAATAAATACATTAAAATATTTTTTACATTTTGCTTTGCCATTAAAGTCACAATAAACACTGAGAACTAAAATATTGTGTTGTTGTTGTTATTGTTATTGTTATGCATATTGATAATAATAATGGGGGGGGGAAGTTAAAACAAGATTCTAGTTCTTTGAGGATCCATTAAAAGGGGTTCTTTGATGTCCTTATAGGGGTCCTTATAGGGGTTCCTTATAGGGGTCCTTATAGGGGTCCTAATAGGGGGCGTTAAAGGGGTTCCTTATAGGGGTCCTTATAGGGGACCTTATAGGGGTTCCCCACAGTTTCAACTTGAAGAACCACTAACGGATACTCCAGGAACCTTTACCTTTTAAAGTGTAGTCGGTAGATAAGAAATAGCATTACATTAACAGGCTATTGTTGTATAAATGTGTTTAATAGTCTACACAGGGTTGAGTGGGCTATTCAAATGGCTACCTAGAGTGTTTCTTAAAGTCTACACAGGGTTGAGTGGGCTATTCACATGGCTACCTAGAGTGTTTCTTAAAGTCTACACAGGGTTGAGTGGGCTATTCAAATGGCTACCTAGAGTGTTTCTTAAAGTCTACACAGGGTTGAGTGGGCTATTCACATGGCTACCTAGAGTGTTTCTTAAAGTCTACACAGGATTGAGTGGGCTATTCAAATGGCTACCTAGAGTGTTTCTTAAAGTCTACACAGGGTTGAGTGGGCTATTCAAATGGCTACCTAGAGTGTTTCTTAAAGTCTACACAGGGTTGAGTGGGCTATTCAAATGGCTACCTAGAGTGTTTCTTAAAGTCTACACAGGGTTGAGTGGGCTATTCAAATGGATACCTAGAGTGTTTCTTAAAGTCTACACAGGGTTGAGTGGGCTATTCAAATGGCTACCTAGAGTGTTTCTTAAAGTCTACACAGGGTTGAGTGGGCTATTCACATGGCTACCTAGAGTGTTTCTTAAAGTCTACACAGGGTTGAGTGGGCTATTCACATGGCTACCTAGAGTGTTTCTTAAAGTCTACACAGGGTTGAGTGGGCTATTCACATGGCTACCTAGAGTGTTTCTTAAAGTCTACACAGGGTTGAGTGGGCTATTCACATGGCTACCTAGAGTGTTTCTTAAAGTCTACACAGGGTTGAGTGGGCTATTCAAATGGCTACCTAGAGTGTTTCTTAAAGTCTACACAGGGTTGAGTGGGCTATTCAAATGGCTACCTAGAGTGTTTCTTAAAGTCTACACAGGGGTACAATTAGGTTAAGTTAGGGTTGAAAGTTGGGTTAGGTTTAAGGTAAGGGCCAGATTTAGATTTTGATTAATCGTTTTGCAGGTCCGCAGTGTCCTTATTGTGTCTCCCGGGCTGCAGTGTCCTTATTGTGTCTCCCAGGCTGCAGTGTCCTTATTGTGTCTCCCGGGCTGCAGTGTCCTTATTGTGTCTCCCAGGCTGCAGTGTCCTTATTGTGTCTCCCGGGCTGCAGTGTCCTTATTGTGTCTCCCGGGCTGCAGTGTCCTTATTGTGTCTCCCGGGCTGCAGTGTCCTTATTGTGTCTCCCGGGCTGCTGTGTCCGTATTGTGTCTCCCGGGCTGCAGTGTCCTTATTGTGTCTCCCGGGCTGCAGTGTCCTTATTGAGTCTCCTGGGCTGCAGTGTTCTTATTGAGTCTCCCAGGCTGCAGTGTCCTTATTGTGTCTCCCAGGCTGCAGTGTCCTTATTGAGTCTCCCGGGCTGCAGTGTTCTTATTGTGTCTCCCGGGCTGCTGTGTCCTTATTGTGTCTCTCGGGCTGCAGTGTCCTTATTGTGTCTCCCGGGCTGCAGTATCCTTATTGTGTCTCCCGGGCTGCAGTGTCCTTATTGTGTCTCCCGGGCTGCAGTGTCCTTATTGTGTCTCCCGGGCTGCAGTGTCCTTATTGTGTCTCCCAGGCTGCAGTGTCCTTATTGTGTCTCCTGGGCTGCAGTGTCCTTATTGTGTCTCCTGGGCTGCTGTGTCCTTATTGTGTTTCCCGGGCTGCAGTGTCCTTATTGTGTCTCCCGGGCTGCAGTGTCCTTATTGTGTCTCCCGGGCTGCAGTGTCCTTATTGTGTCTCCCAGGCTGCACTGTCCTTATTGTGTCTCCCAGGCTGCAGTGTTCTTATTGAGTCTCCCAGGCTGCAGTGTCCTTATTGTGTCTCCCAGGCTGCAGTGTCCTTATTGAGTCTCCTGGGCTGCAGTGTTCTTATTGAGTCTCCCAGGCTGCAGTGTCCTTTTTGAGTCTCCCGGGCTGCAGTGTTCTTATTGAGTCTCCCAGGCTGCAGTGTCCTTTTTGAGTCTCCCGGGCTGCAGTGTCCTTATTGTGTCTCCCGGGCTGCAGTGTCCTTATTGTGTCTCCCAGGCTGCAGTGTCCTTATTGTGTCTCCCGGGCTGCAGTGTCCTTATTGTGTCTCCCGGGCTGCAGTGTCCTTATTGAGTCTCCTGGGCTGCAGTGTTCTTATTGAGTCTCCCAGGCTGCAGTGTCCTTATTGTGTCTCCCAGGCTGCAGTGTCCTTATTGAGTCTCCCGGGCTGCAGTGTTCTTATTGAGTCTCCCAGGCTGCAGTGTTCTTATTGTGTCTCCCGGGCTGCAGTGTCCTTATTGTGTCTCCCGGGCTGCAGTGTCCTTATTGTGTCTCCCAGGCTGCAGTGTCCTTATTGTGTCTCCCGGGCTGCAGTGTCCTTTTTGTGTCTCCCGGGCTGCAGTGTCCTTTTTGTGTCTCCCGGGCTGCAGTGTCCTTATTGAGTCTCCCAGGCTGCAGTGTCCTTATTGAGTCTCCCAGGCTGCAGTGTCCTTATTGAATCTCCCGGGCTGCAGTGTCTATACAGTCCTATCAGTGAGATTCAGTGGAAAACTAAGTCAATATAGTTTAAGTAAATAGTTGATGTAGGACGAGGATAAATATCCATCCAGGATGTTTACTTCCTGGATACTCATCTGTTGCTTGACTCAACTAGAGAGAGCTCTTATTGCCTAATCACACATGTTTAGGTTATTATAAAAAGGTTATAATAATCTCTCGTGGATGGACTATGTAGACATAAATGGTGTTTCTGATCAAATTACGTAAGATTTTAGTTGTGGGTTACCCGAGATGAAGTATAACTGTGTATAAGGGACTCTTCCATCAGTAAATGATGGATTAGACCAATTGGCCTACAGTTGTTGGATGCTGTAGAATCAAATAGTAGGGAAAAATACACATCCAACCCACTTTAGAACACAGGAATACTCATCCAACCCTCTTTAGAACACAGGAATACTCATCCAACCCTGTTTAGAACACAGGAATACTCATCCAACCCTCTTTAGAACACAGGAATACTCATCCAACCCTGTTTAGAACACAGGAATACTCATCCAACCCTGTTTAGAACACAGGAATACTCATCCAACCCTGCTTAGAACACAGGAATACTCATCCAACCCTGTTTAGAACACAGGAATACTCATCCAACCCTGTTTAGAACACAGGAATACTCATCCAACCCTGTTTAGAACACAGGAATACTCATCCAACCCTGCTTAGAACACAGGAATACTCATCCAACCCTGTTTAGAACACAGGAATACTCATCCAACCCTGTTTAGAACACAGGAATACTCATCCAACCCTGTTTAGAACACAGGAATACTCATCCAACCCTCTTTAGAACACAGGGATACTCATCCAACCCTGTTTAGAACACAGGAATACTCATCCAACCCTGCTTAGAACAAAGGAATACTCATCCAACCCTGTTTAGAACACAGGAATACTCATCCAACCCTCTTTAGAACACAGGAATACTCATCTAACCTTGTTTAGAACACAGGAATACTCATCCAACCCTCTTTAGAACACAGGAATACTCATCCAACCCTGTTTAGAACACAGGAATACTCATCCAACCCTCTTTAGAACACAGGAATACTCACCCAACCCTGTTTAGAACACAGGAGTACTCATCCAACCCTGTTTAGAACACAGGAATACTCATCCAACCCTGTTTAGAACACAGGAATACTCATCCAACCCTCTTTAGAACACAGGAATACTCATCCAACCCTCTTTAGAACACAGGAATAATCATCCAACCCTGTTTAGAACACAGGAATACTCATCCAACCCTCTTTAGAACACAGGAATAATCATCCAACCCTGTTTAGAACACAGGAATACTCATCCAACCCTCTTTAGAACACACGAATAATCATCCAACCCTGTTTAGAACACAGGAATACTCATCCAACCCTCTTTAGAACACAGGAATAATCATCCAACCCTGTTTAGAACACAGGAATACTCATCCAACCCTCTTTAGAACACACGAATACTCATCCAACCCTCTTTAGAACACAGGAATACTCATCCAACCCTGTTTAGAACACAGGAATAGCATAACGTTGACTCTAAATTTGATCTAGTAAAAAACAAAACCAAGACCAAGTAATAGGAATAATAGGCAATAGTCTCCTAAGTGTCTTATTCTGACCCACTGTACAGCAGCACCACCTGGAGGACGGTTATATAAATGCATTTCACACCATGCCACAAAATAAAGAGCACATTTCTAATAAATGTTTGTTGTTGTTGTAAAAGGTAATATGATATTTACAGAAAAAAAACTGTAATTGTCCTTAAAGTATATGTATATTTTATTACTAATGTTACGGCCCCGACTACAACAACAAAATACTTAAATACATGTAGTTTTGTCCTTGAAACCTTTCATCAAAATACTGTAGAATTCCATTCATTCCTATGGAGGAATGCTCCTACTGGGGAGTGCCAATATGGTAGACCAGCGGTTTCAAAGCATAGAGAATGATAGAGGCCTCTAGTGGCCAAGAGGCTGTATAGCATGGGCAGCACCATTTAGAGCTTCCACCATTTTTATGTACTCAACTGGGTGGGACTTCCAACTTCATTGGCTGATCACTCCTGGTGACCATGTTGGAGTGATGTCCTACCAGGACAGCCAATCGTGAGAAAGAAAATTGACTACTTCAAAATGGATATTGCCTCACGCTGTCACAGGCGCTACAGCGTACCACAGTATTAGTCATAACACCCATAAAACCTAGTGGTCAAACAAGGAAATGTTTATCATAAAGAACTACAGGTACCTACACGAAACACAGCCCTTATTTGAAATATTTCTGCTGATGTAAAAAGGTTTTTTTTGTAAATACATTTGATTTTGATTTAAAAGAAGAAAATTGACTACAGCAAAATGGAGATTGCCTCACAGACGCCATCATGGGAATGATATGGGGATTTCTCTATTATTCTCTATGATCTCAATGGAGTCATGGGGAAGAACTCAATTGCATACTCCTCGCGTCCTCTTTCCTCGTCTCCTTCTCGAAAACCCATTGGAGGAAAAAGGTCAGAGGGGCGGGACCTTTAGCTTTCTCATCCAATGGGTTTTGAGGAGGAGAGAGGACGTGAGGAATATGCAATTGAGATCTTCCCATGTGCAATGTGTCTGAAAGTAGGCGTTACGAAAGATGTGGGTGGATCAACAGAAGTGCGTGTATGGAAAGCGAATCAGCTAATTGGGTAGATTTGTTGCCAGTCAAGAAAGTTTTGTGTGGCTGATTGGGCTGCACAACTTGATAAACCAGTGTAGCATATTGGCTATTCTCCTAACCTGCTACGTTAGTTCTCCTAACCTGCTACGTTAGTCCTAACCTGCTACGTTAGTTCTCCTAACCTGCTACGTTAGTTCTCCTAACCTGCTACGTTAGTTCTCCTAACCTGCTACGTTAGTTATCCTAACCTGCTACGTTAGTTCTCCTAACCTGCTACGTTAATTCTCCTAACCTGCTACGTTAATTCTCCTAACCTGCTACGTTAATTCTCCTAACCTGCTACGTTAGTTCTCCTAACCTGCTACGTTAGTTCTCCTAACCTGCTACGTTAATTCTCCTAACCTGCTACGTTAGTTCTCCTAACCTGCTACGTTAGTCCTAACCTGCTACGTTAGTTCTCCTAACCTGCTACGTTAGTTCTCTTAACCTGCTACGTTAGTCCTAACCTGCTACGTTAGTTCTAACCTGCTATTTTAGTTCTAACCTGCTACGTTAGTTCTAACCTGCTACGTTAGTTCTAACCTGCTACGTTAGTTCTAACCTGCTACATTAGTTCTAACCTGCTACGTTAGTTCTCCTAACCTGCTACGTTAGTTCTCCTAACCTGCTACGTTAATTCTCCTAACCTGCTACGTTAGTTCTCCTAACCTGCTACGTTAGTCCTAACCTGCTACGTTAGTTCTCCTAACCTGCTACGTTAGTTCTCTTAACCTGCTACGTTAGTCCTAACCTGCTACGTTAGTTCTAACCTGCTATTTTAGTTCTAACCTGCTACGTTAGTTCTAACCTGCTACGTTAGTTCTAACCTGCTACGTTAGTTCTAACCTGCTATTTTAGTTCTAACCTGCTACGTTAGTTCTAACCTGCTACTTTAGTTCTAACCTGCTATTTTAGTTCTCCTAACCTGCTACGTTAGTTCTAACCTGCCATGTGCTTTGAACTCGTTGAGAAAAACACTGATTGGCTAATGGCCAACAAGCTGTGCAAAACATAAACTAACAGTAAAGCCATCATGCATGTAAACCAATTATAGTGTTCAAAAACCATATTAATACACTGAACACAAATATAAACGCAGGAAGTAAAGTGCTGAGGAGTATTTCTGTCTGTAATAAAGCTCTTTTGTGGGGAAAAACTAATTCTGATTGGCTGATCCTGGCTTCCCAGTGGGTGGGCCTGGCTCCCCAGCGGGTGGGTCTGGCTCCCCAGCGGGTGGGTCTGGCTCCCAGTGGGTGGGCCAGGCTCCCAGTGGGTGGGCCTGGCTCCCCAGCGGGTGGGTCTGGCTCCCAGTGGGTGGGCCTGGCTCCCAGTGGGTGGGTGGGCCTGGCTCCCCAGCGGGTGGGCCTGGCTCCCAGTGGGTGGGCCAGGCTCCCAGTGGGTGGGCCTGGCTCCCCAGCGGGTGGGCCTATGCCCTCTCAGGCCCACCCATAGCTGCACCCCTGCCCAGTTATGTGAAATCCATAGATTAGGGCCTAATGAATTAATTTCAGATGACTGATTTCCTTATATGATCTGTTACTCTGCAAAATCTTTGAAATTGTTGCATGTTGTGTTTATATTTATTTTTATATTTTTGTTTAGTATAGATAGCTTTTTTTTATAAACAATGTTTTGTTGTTGCATTTCAAGTGGATTTTTCCCAGTTTTATGTGGTAATTTCCCACTTCCCACTTGGATACGAACGCATCAATAGTGTAAGCAATTCAGGGTTTATATAGGCCCGGGAGGAGTTTGCTCATGGTGATACGGGATTGCATTCGTTTTGTAACCGGGCTGCCTTCCGGCATGAGCCAGGTGCCGCCAAAGGCGAATTCGGTTCAAAACAAGGTTAAGCACGTGGAGTAATGATTTAGGATAGTTTCATATGCATGTCATTGGCCTAAGTTTTCGGTGTTGACAAAATCCCCATTATGTGCTTTAGCTGCCTTTCCAATATTGGAAAACTCGACCATTTTATCGAAAAGACATGATGATGATCCTGAACGATGGACTATGCTGCCTTGTTGACTATTATGAATGGGCAGCGCAGATTACTGTTCCTTTTGAGAGGCGCTCCTCCCTACCGGTTATGCCCGGTCAAGTGCAACCCAGGTTCAGCTTAATCGAACGTCTTCAATATCCAGCAGGTGTGCGCGCTTAGTAACTAGAAAACAAATCCGGAACTAGCCGCGCACCTGCAGGATATTTAAGAAGACGTGACCGAGTCTTCTCATTTCTAAATCGATATACAAATCGCGGTGGTGAGTATCCCTTGACCACAGGTGTTATGGCAACTTGTGGTGCAATCATTATTCACATAACAGGTCGGCGATTAACTTCTAATAAATTAACGCTTAACTTTACATTTTTTTTTTTTTTTTACATTCATCTGATATTTTACAGGCTATAGCAAATGCACTCTAAAAGTGTTTAGTAACATAGACTATGCACACTAGACTAACATTGATTTTGTTAGTCACTCACTCAGTTATCATTAAAATGGCATAGTCATGGGGGAATGTCTAGAATTGACGGACATAAGAGTGCATTTGGCCTCTTCTTTCTGCCCATTGGCAAAAATGATTAATTGCATGAAATTGATCATACAATTGTTAAATTCTTTGCCCAATGGTAGAATGACAGGAAATGAACTTGCAGGTCTTCCTAGTAGGAATACTAGTCATAACTGGTTTGACAATTGCCCGCAATCTGTATCCCATGTAGACGCAACCTGTCTACAGTGCAGTAGGAATACTGGGTCATAACAGACTTGTTGGTTTATTTTTCTCCTTTAGTCATGGTTCTTCCTGGGCTTCAGGTTTGGAGATGGATCCTCTTTGCCTGCATTCACTGGCTTTGTGTCTGTCAAGAGACTCCAAGACCGTAAGTCCATCTGCAGTTAGAATTTAGTGCTCAGACCTGCTTCTCTCGTCTCGGTTTAACGTTCTCTTGTCAGAGCAATTTTTAATCTCCCCTTTCTGCAGATCTTTATCCCCCTGTATATTTCACCTGGCTTTGTGTTTAGAGATGTACTGATGTTCCTGTTGCCGGGTGTGTTCTCTGTAGGGTTTACATGGTAGCCGTTCCTGCAGTGATCCAGGCAGGCTCAGAGGCCAAGCTTTGTGCCAGCCTTCTGCAGCCCAACGAGACCCTGGTCATGACCGTATCTCTGATGGCCGACGGGCAGAACAAGAGACTTCTCCACCAGAGTTCTGACCAAGAGTTTCACCGCTGTGTCCAGTTTCAGGTCAGCCCAGCACTGTGGACTTCCAGAACCATTCCATTAAGAGTGGACTGTACTGCTCAGCTTTGACGCATCGCTTAGGTTCTTTGTGCAATGCCAGCTTATTTTATGGTTAATGTCAGTGGTGGCCTACCAGAACTTTTCTGTGATTCGGGCTCCAATTTGTGCCAGGTTTTGATTGAATGCTAGTATATACTATTGAGACCATTTATATATGTAACTTACAGCAGGCTGAATGCATAATGGGATCCCTGCAGTAGTTAAACGCTGTACCTTGAAGTGGCTAGTGGCTCTTACCAACTGGGCCACACGGCACCACATTTGAATGTCCTATGTTATCGGTCCGTTTGTTCACCGTGTGTCCCTGTTTCCGGCCCTGACAGGCCCCTCGTGTGAAGAGCGACAAAGTGCTGAACTTTAAGGTGGAGGTTCGAGGAGAAACATTTCTATCAACAGAGGAGAGAAGGGTCATGATCAAACCCTACAGCCCCATGACGTTCATCCAAACGGACAAACCAATCTACAAACCAGGACAAACGGGTAATGTTAGAGCCGGTACACCTTTAGTCTGGTTGCTAAGAAACGGGCCAATGTTCTGTAATGGTTTACTCCGGGGCGTTGACCTTTTTGGGCCCCTGACCCCATTTTGACATCAACAGTTATCCACGACCCCACCATGCTCCCTTTGTTTATTTGAGGCTATAACAGTTTTACAATGAAGTCCTGTCAGACTGAAATCTGAAGGAAGTATTGTTTGAAATGCATCAGGCAATAATTGTGTAGAAAAGAACCCCATCATTGCTGGCAAAGCTCTTCCCCAGTCTGGTCCCGTCCTCTCTGTTCTAACATCCTGCATTATGAGGATTGTAGAGGGAAACGGTAGACATCTGAAGAGCCTTGTTGTTCAGGAATGTGGTGCAGATGCAGTAAATCCCCCTGGGTTCACTCAGGATATGTACACTGGAATCAGGCTGGGAATCCTCAACCAGTATTTCTGGGAATCCTTGGAATTGAGAAAGTTGCCTGAAATGATGCTTCTAATATTCTCATTGTGTTTGTCTTGTCGTTGGCTGTTTACAGTGCTTTTTAGAGTCGTCACCTTGGATACCCATTTTAGCCCCGTCAATCAGCTGGTGAGTTGAAAATATACGTTTGAAAATAGTATTTTAGTTCAGTCTACTATTTCAATCCAAGATGCAGAAGTGTCACAATACTGTGATGGACAACGCAGTCTGGTATTATGTACAGCAATCAACCAGCCAGGACATGAGGCTTCCATTCATATAGGTCAGATTGGAATGTATGGGGTCATCTTTTCCTGAGATTGAATTGCAAATGCTACATGTGATGTTTACATTAAGTGACCAAGCCAATCAGCTGTCTAGTAGCTGTAGACAGCGATGCTCTGTTTTGGCATTGGAGTTCTTAATGAAACCTGACCCCATCTCTTGTCTTTGCCCTTCACAGTACAACATTGTGGAACTTGAGGTAAGATCCTTGTTGGTGTAACTTTATGTTGACTGTCAGTGTAAAGACTGCAGCATTATGACTCCCCCTGCTAGCTAGATCCTCATATCCACCTACTGTACAAGTTGGCTAAATACTTCCAATCAGTGTTGTGTGTAATCTGGGCCCTCTTCAGTAGATGAATGTTGCAGATAGAACTGACTCCTTGTCCTGTATACTGTTGTGAACTTTCCACAACGTTGTGTCCTGCTGAACATGCCCCTTCCTATGAACCAACAGGACGTTAATCACAACCGGATTGGACAGTGGGTCAACGCTACATCCAGTGGCAACATTCTGCAGCTTTCTCACCCCCTGAACTCTGAAGCCCCTGTAGGATCCTATACCATTGTAGTGTGGATTGGTGGAGAGAAAATCTACCACAACTTCAAGGTAGAACAGTATGGTAGGTTGAGTTTCTCTTTCATGCTCTGTAATGTTGCATCACAATCCCGGAACGTTCTGGAGTTCACTGCTGTTCTTTTTATCTGTAGTTTTGCCCAAGTTTGAGATCAACATGAACCTCACTGACAAGATCAGCGTTGTTCAAGAGGAGTATGAAGTGAAAGTGTGTGCAGAGTGAGTAAACACTATTGGTGATTTGCAATGTACTGTAGTTACAAGGTGATGTGGAACTCCACTACATGTCATTAATTATCTCATTACGCGAAGGCAGACCTGGGTTCAACTACTATTAGAAGTATTACATTAACTTTCACATTTCAAATGAAGGATTTGAAAATACAAGTAAATAACATTGTATTGGTCACAACACGTGTTTGGTTCATGTTGAGGGTGCAGCGATATAGATGATCAATGCCAGAGGTATAGAATACAGTATAAACATATGAGATGAGTAATGCAAGGTATGTAAGCATTATTAGTGACTAGTATTCCAATGATGTCAAGTCTGTAGGCAGCAGCCTCTGCTAGTACTGTAGCTTAATTTGATAATACACTTGGAAATTGTTATGCATTTGAGGATACTCAAATACACTTATTTAAATATGCATGTGGTCTGCATTAATGACCCATGCTAATTGAAGACCTATAGTGCTACTGCTCAAGTCTTCAACTGCTGCTAGGATCCCTGAGATTTGTTAGTGGCATTTACGTGACCAGCTGGTTCTTCGGTCATAAAGCATCTCAGATTAGGATGGCTGTTCTAGGATCAGGTCCCAGACTTGACATGTGACCTCGTTCATTATGATCTATAGTTAAAACTGATCCTGTTCTGAGGCTCTATGAATACAGGTCCAGATTCATTGACCGTGTTCAACGCCTGACTTCAAGCCTTTAGGTCTTACGTTTTTAATATGGTAACTGGATGCAGGAAGTTGACACTTGTCTTGTTGTGAATTGAAATCAGATACACGTATGGGCAGCCTGTACCTGGTAAAGCAGGGGTGAAGTTGTGCCGACCTTTGGTGGACAATGCAGTGATACCAATAACAGTTGATGAGCGAAATCCACAAGGAGTTCCTGATTACACACCTCCATGCCACAAAGAGTCAATAGAGGTCTGTCTGCTTTCCTAAAACGAGTAGTGCTGTTTTTACCAACCTATGACATTTTGAATGGGATTTAAATGTGTTTTTGTGGTTCTGCCTGCTTTTCCTAGATGGACCATACTGGCTGTGCTTCTTATGTCTTCAACATGGCACTTTTCACAAAGAACGCAGGAGAGAAATTGCTGGGAGACGTGTTTAGTTTCCATGCAGAAGTACAGGAGGAGGGGACAGGCAAGTCCTCATCACAATCATTATGAGATGCATCATGTTGACTCAATACAAAACCCTTCATTTCACTTCAGCTGATGGCGACGTAACTGTTGGCTGTTTCATTAGATCAGGTTCCCTAACTGTCCTGGGGTTTCCCCTGGGTTCATGTTTTGGTTTTTGCCCGAGCGCTACACAGCTGACTGGAATAACCATCTCATAATGTAGTTGTGATTTGAATCAGCTGTAGTGCCAGGGCAAGAAACTACACGGTGCACCCGGGGGGGGGGGGGGGGTCCCAGAACTGAGTTTGGGTTACTCTGCGTTGGCTCAAGGTTGGTAAGAAAGAGCTTTTTGTCCGTTGGTGCTGCAGCAGGGTTTTATATAATGCTGTTTTAATGTTCTGTGGAAGCTGCACTGCAATTCACTTTCTGCGTTGTGAAATATACCATATTTGTTTTCATTTGACAGGTATTACACTGTCAGAGGAGAGAAATGTAGAGCTCTCCTATGTGATTGGAGAATTCACATTTGTTGACACGCCCCAAATCTATGAGCATGGATCAATTATCGAAGGCAAGGTCAGTCCAAATGTTGTTCCTGTTGCATTGTGGATGCTTGGTTTGTCCTACTTCCTGAACTACCAGTATGTGGTGTCACTTCATTCGTACAACCCCCCCTTTTCTTCAGATAAATGCTGTTCGATATAACAACACACCCATCTCTGACATGTTAGTCTACCTGTTCGAGGAGAAAGGCTGGTCCTCATATCTACGACTACAGAACCTAACCACGGACAGTCGTGGTATTGCCAGGTTCTCCGTCAACACAACCAGTCTGCCCAAAGAGAATATTAACCTCGTAGTAAGTATGATTCCTTCCAGGTTTGAGAGACTTTATAATCGATGCCAGTCTCTGGGACTATACAATATCTACATCTTAAATAGAACTATAACTAATTAAACTTTATTATATCTGATTAATAATGTTAATTCATAAGGAAGGGATTGTGGGTCTTTAAGCAGGCAAAAAGGGTTGTTAACCTATGGTTGAACCGACTCAACTTAGCTTTGGGATGTTTAGATAAGGTACAGTTCTCCATTATCTGGAACTGTCTCTTAAATAGTGATGGATGAAGGTGAAGATTCCAGAAGTGAATCTGGATAAGTGTCTGGAGTGAGCGAGCTAGTGGGTTGGAATCAACTTTTGAACCTGTTCTGTCCTGGTCATAGGAGGAAAGACCTTTTATAACCTATGATGTCATATTTTGTATATAAACTGTTGGTGGTTTCATGGCAGCGAGCTCCGAGAATAAATACTGTCATCTAATTTTGATAAGACTGGTCCCTGTCTATTTTATACAAATAAGAATCTTACACATTCTTAAACGGAGTGCATTTAATTAATGAACACATAGGAATTGACATTCCTGTGACGGGGGAACCAAAACGTGCACCGCTTGGGGTCCCCAGGACAGTTGGGGAAACGATTCCCAGAGGTCATGACCCTAACAGGCTAGGTGGAAGTAAAGTGGATCTGTTACCATATTGCTTCCTGTCATCCTCTCAGATCCCCACTGTATATAGGACGGGCTCTAGGGGTTGATTTAGGATTGGGCCTTTAGTTACTATTCCTTTTGTTCCTTTCCAGGTGAGCGACGCCCCACAAGTGGAGTACCCAGGATACAGGGTCCCCTATTTCAACAGAGGGCAACACCTACTCTCGCTGATCCAGCCCGCTGCCCCTGACATTAAACCGTCCAGCTCCCTGGCTATTCAGAAGGTGGAGAAACCACTGGCGTGTGGGCAGGCGGTGTCGATCACCATCCGCTATGCCGTCGTAGGGGAGACTGTCCCAAAGGGCTCTGTGGCTGTCCTCTACCTGGTGAGTAGAACCAGGAACAACCTGCAAACCCATGGTGCCTCTCAAACAGCACCATATTTCCTATTTGCACTCCTTTTGACCAGGATCATGTCAGACATTTCCCGAGACACTTTCAAAGGAAGGATGTTCCTAAACTACACCAATACTCCTAATCAACCACTGTAACCCAACCTTGCTCATGTTACAAATTGGAATTCGTAATATATAAATAATACATTTAGCAAATTCATAACCTATATGAAATGGATGATGGGCATCCACAAATGAATAGGTGCTAACGTATCATACTAATGGGAGTCGTGGATTTGTTAACCGTGTTACGTCTACCCCATGAGTCCAGGTTGCAACGTCTCCACTCTGTTGCTGAGAACTGTTTCCTTTCCCTCCAGGCCTTGTCCAGAGGGGTCATAGTTCAGCATGGACACATCAATGTTACTGTGCAGCAGGACAGTCCTGGTGAGTGAGTTTCATGAAGTGATTCTGAACGTTCTGGAAGGTGCTTAATGAGTGACCTGCTCTTTGCGTTGCAGTAGCCGAGGGTGACGTCACCTTGACGTTGGCAGTGGTCCCAGAGATGGCGCCGGTGGTTCAGCTCCTGGTGTACAGTATGCTACCCAGTGAGACTGTCATCGCCCACAGCATGAACTTCCCCACTGAGAAATGCTTCAGGAACAAGGTGTGTGTGTGGAGGACTCTGGCATATCCCCAGTGACTGTACATCACAAACATTGTTGTCCTTTTATGAAAGGTGTCCAGTATTTCCATGCAGACTGTATCATACCTGGAGTAATGGTATCTGTGTCTGCCAGGTGTTGGTGGAGTTCTCTCCCTCCAACGCTGTCCCAGGGGAGGAGAACACCCTGCATCTCTCGGCCCGGCCCGGTTCCCTCTGTGGGCTCAGTGCTGTTGACCAGAGTGTTGGCATCATGGAGCCAGGGAAGAGGCTGGATGCTGACAAGGTAACACAGCTCACTGAAGTGAACAACAGTGGTACCACCATGCCTACTGTTTTGGTGGTGCTGGGAATACAACCAGTGACCACAGCAGACATGGAGTGGATCTGTTCACTGTTGGGAGCTTTTATCAAATGTGATGGGACTCATTCTCTGGCTTGAGGCCCACTTTCTATTGCCTCTCAGTAACAGGAAAGCACCTCCTTGTTGATGGGACAACTTTCTAAACGTTTAGCAATGGACAACAAAATGGAGTGTTTCCCCAAGTAGTCGTTTCAGTCTGTTCTGTTTGGTCCCCAATGAGCAAGGTCATTTCACACCTCCCTGTTGTCCCTTTCCAGATATTTGATTTGCTACCGGTCAAGGAGACGACCTATGTTCCCTACGAGCTTGAAGATCCAGTAGCATGTTTACGTGTTAGACCAAGGAGATCCATAATACCACACCCATATGGACCGTCTGAGCAGACAAATGATCCTTATGCAGCTTTTCAGGTAAATATTTCTGCCCTGTTTTCTCAACTTGAAGCCTCTTCTTTCTGGGAAGAATCAGTCACCATACTGTTACAATGTGTTAAACTTAATAGAATGACAAACTGACTTTTATTACTAAATTGGTTCTGCTTTTTCTAGACACTGGGATTGAAGCTAGCGACTAACCTGGATATAAGAGTACCTTCCTGCCTCAGTTACCAGGGGAACCAGTACTATCGCTCCTATGGTGAGATGTCCTTACCAACCCTTATTCTCATTGCCAAGTCTAATGAATCTTGGGTTATGGATGACCATTTGCTAGAATAACAAAGCCTGGTTAAACTGGTCTAAACACTGCATGCACTCACTGAGCCCAGCAGCATTCAGTCCATTTTTAACTTGACACTAATGGCCATGTTTTGTGTTGGTAGTAGCTTACAGCCTAATGGCTAGGCCTGGATCAGCGGGTCCTAGACTTGAAATGGCTGTGGCTGGTGGACTTGCCGCTCCACCTCCGCCACCCATACAGACGGTCCGTACATTCTTCCCTGAGACATGGATTTGGGACCTTGTGGAAGTTGGGTAAGTGCTCTGCAGAGTGAGGCTGACCTCTGAAAGCCCTCTTAGCTCTTGCCTCATATCCAAACAGTGGTGTAGATTAGGAACCTGAACCTCTGTAAACTGTAGGTCAGCTTTCTCTTAGGAAAGACCCTTTGACCTCAATGGGTGTCCCTGGTTAGATAAAGCTTAAATGCATTTGTAACAACAAACTGAAATTAGTCCTTGTCTATTAGACACGTGGTGGCTTTCTGTTTGAACTCTGACCTCTGTATTCCAGGGAGTCTGGATCTCTAGATGTCCCCCTGACAGTCCCAGACACCATCACCACCTGGGAGACTGAGGTCTTCTGCCTGGCCCCCAGTGGCTTCGGTCTGGCTCCTCTGGTGGAGCTCACGGTCTTCCAGCCCTTCTTCCTGGAGCTCACCCTGCCCTACTCAGTCATCCGGGGAGAGCACTTTGAGCTGAAGGCCACTGTGTTTAACTACCTCTCCAAGTGCATCATGGTACGACGCTGCACAAGGATGGTTTCTTGAGTTGTATTGTGTGTCGTTCCACGTTATCTTACCCCGTGCTCCTCTTTGGCAGGTTTCTGTGACTCCAGCTCTTTCCTCAGACTACACTCTCACACCCTTGCGTGATGTCCAGGACTCCTCGTGCTTGTGTGCCAATGGACGAAAGACCTTCAGTTGGACAATGGCCCCCTCTGTCCTGGGTTAGTCTTCATCTGTTCAAACGGCAGAATGGATGTCAACCTGAGTTGTGTACTGTCACCGTATTGGATGTTGTGTAACCTGCGCTGTCCTGTGTGTAGGGGTTTTGAACGTGTCTGTTAGTGCGGCGGCTGTCCGGTCCCAGACTGAGTGTGACAACGGGGTTGTGAACGTACCGGAGAGAGGACGCGTTGACACAGTCACACGGAGCCTGCTGGTGAAGGTATGTAGTCTACCGCTGTGGGAGAACTAACGTTAGGTAGCACAGATACTGTCTAGTGGAACTGCCTCTGAAATGAATCCCTCTCCTCCTCCAGGCTGAGGGAACAGAGAAGAGCCACACCTACAACTGGTTGCTGTGTCCTACTGGTCAGTAATGAATCAACGTTGAATGTTCACGGTGGTTGATGTGATCATCTTCATTCAGCTCCTCTTTGTGTCCACAGGAGAAGCTCTGACGGAGGAGGTGGAACTGCAACTTCCCCAGAATGTGGTGGATGGCTCTGCTAGGATTTCCCTCTCGGTTCTGGGTAAAATAAACCATTGTGTTGTGGTGGGAAGACGAACCTTCTCCAGTGACGATGCTGCTGTTTGCAGAAGAGGACAGTCTGTAACAGAAGTCCCTTGTTTCTCTGTAGGGGACATCCTGGGTCGGGCCCTCAACAACCTGGATGGACTGTTGCAGATGCCGTATGGGTGTGGGGAGCAGAATATGGCCCTGCTCTCCCCCAATATCTACATCCTGGAGTACCTGAGGAACACAGAGCAGCTCACGCCAGCCATCCTAGAAAAGGCTACCAAGTTCCTCACTAGTGGTAGGAGAGTCCCTTCAAATCTGTCTTGATTAGATGCCAAATCCACAAACCGGGCTGGATTTGTCCAATTAGAGGATTTCGTTTTCTATTTTAAAGTGTTTCTCCACGGTGTACCCTGCTGTCATGGTAACAGCGGAGCTGCATGACAGATGATCTCAATGTCTTAACATCACTGACCCAACACATGGTTTTCTACTGAAGTCATTTGATGGTAGAATATTGACACTGTCTCATAGCACCCTATTCCTTACATAGGGCAGGACTCTCCAACCTTGTTACTGTCCTGTATGTAGGTTCACTCCAACCCTAATCTCGCTCCCCTTCTAATAATTAGCTGGTTGAATGGGGGTTAATTACAACTTGGTTGGAGGGTAGCTCTCCATGAACAGGGTTGGAGAGCCCTGATATATAGGGAGCCGTTTGGGGCACAACTCTGGGAATAGAACAAGCGCTTGGTCACCGTTGATGATGATAACCCACCGGCAGGTTACCAAAGGCAGCTGAACTACAAGAATGCTGATGGTGCGTACAGCACGTTTGGACAAGGCTTGGGGAACACCTGGTGAGTACTTGGCTTGTTTTTCACCCACTGGTAGTTTCAATGACGTATTGACCAATTAAATGGCATCTCTGGCATGGAGACGCTGGATAGGACAGCTGACGTGTGTGATGTCATGACTTGGAGCTTGACGATATGATGTCAGGGCTTTTAAATGAATCCACTTCTTTCTTCAGGCTGACTGCTTTTGTCTTGAGATCCTTTGGCAAAGCCCAGTCTTTCATCTATGTTGACCCGGCAACGATGGAGCAATCCAAGACTTGGTTGGAACGTCAACAAGGCCAACGTGGCTGTTTCAGAACTTTAGGGAAGCTCTTGAACAACAGAATTAAGGTATTTATATTGCTAATAAACAGGTTGTAGTTTGATTTCAACAGGCTAGATACAGTTGGTGTCTTGACATTGTTTTCTAGGGTGGAGTGACGGATGAAGTCACACTGACGGCTTACATCACTGCTTCAATGCTGGAGCTCAACATGTCCGTGACGGTAAGTAGCTTCACTCCATGGAACCATTTCTCACACCGTCATTACAGGCAACTCATTCAGCCTCCTGTATGAAATCTGTCTTACATCAACTGCCATTTACAGCTTCTACGATGTAGTGAAGTCATTTCTCTGCAAGTAGCCTATGAAATAACAAAGAATGGGCTTAGATCTGTTACTACTGATATTAGGCTCCGTATGCTACTGTAAAGTGAGAAAGGAAATGTGCTCTAGTCTGGTCCCAGATCTGTTGGTGGTGTCTTTTTTTTTTTCCAGCTTTATTTTTAGAGTGCCATGCCTCTTTAGTAGGGGACCTCTGCATATACCTTTTACAAATGTAATAAAATCTACAAGGAAAAACAATCCCGTTCCTCAGCAAAAAGTGTTCCCTAATCAACAATTTGAACTGCCTGAGGCCCCAGAACAGCAAGTTGAATGGAACCCAGTCCAAACTGATCTGGGACCAGGCTGGCTTTTAATGTGCTGCTGTCATTCTGTGCTCTAGGATCCTGTTGTGGACCACAGCTTGTCTTGCCTGAAGAACTCCACCAGTGATTTGTCCAACACCTACGCTACTGCTCTGCTGGCCTACACCTTCACCCTGGCAGGTGACATGGAGACACGGGCCCGGCTTCTGCAGCACCTCGACACCATCTCATTTCAAGAGGGTGAGCTATATCCTGGTAGCGCTGTCTTGCCTTGATTGAGCATGCCTGGATAATGGAGTACTCCTAAAAGTGCAAACCCTCAGACCATCTGGCACTCCAGAGAGGCCCAATAAAATGATTAATTTTAAATTATTGTTAAGAAGAAAAAAAAAACTCTTGCTCCTAAAAAATGTTTTGGACATGAATTGGGGAGGTCAGAACTTTGTATTGTGTAGTCTGTATTAGGATGAATAAGCTAGTCCTTATTCTGGTGTGTGCTCCTCAACCCTCAGGGGGTCTCCTGCACTGGTCCCAGTCCTCCTCTGAGACCTCGCCCTCCCTGGAGGTGGAGATCAGCTCCTACGTTCTGCTGGCGTCCCTCAGTGCCTCTTCTCGGTCGACCTCTGACCTGGGCTACGCCTCCCGCATCGTCAGGTGGCTGGTGAGGCAGCAGAACGCCTACGGAGGCTTCTCTTCCACCCAGGTATACTTTCTAAACACCAGTGGTCTGAAATGGTGCACTAGTACAAACATTGACTCGTATCAGACCACAGGGCATGTGTTCTTCATGTCCAACCTGGTGAGGCTCCCTTCCACTGATAGAGCCTAGAAACCATCATCGTAATGGCTGGAATTGGGATTTAGTCACTTTAGCAACTGTTCAATGTGAGAAATATTCAACCCTTTTAAAATGGTCTCTTTTCATTTTGAACTGATTGTCCTGTGGTGTGCATGTCTAGGACACGGTGGTGGCCCTCCAGGCCCTGGCTCTCTACTCCACCAGGGTGTTCAGTAGAGGAGGAGCCAGCACAGTGACGGTCAGGTCTCCCAGTGGGGACCGGTGCCTCTTCCATGTGAACCAAAACAACAAGCTTCTGTACCAGGAGAGGGCGCTGCAGGACACAGAAGGGAAGTACAGCGTTGAAGTGCAGGGCAGTGCTTGTGCCTCAGTGCAGGTCAGTGAAAACACATCTCTCCTCCAGTCCTGTGGCGCAAGATGCCCTTTAATACACAGTACAGGGAAGCTGTTTCTTCTGGCTCATAAAATGTTTGTATTCGGACAGGATGGTTTCCCTGACTTCCTCTTCTCTATCCCAGGTGGTGCTCCGCTACAACGTCCCTAGTCCTACCAGAAGCACAACGCTCAGTATCCAGGTGACTCCAGAGGTGGACTGCAACAGGAAGTCTTTGAGACCCAGAGTCACGCTGAAGCTCCAGTCTCGGTCAGAATGAAGGACATATTTGTATGAATTCTAGTAAATGTGTGACCTGCAGAATGGGTTTGACCCAAATGAATTAGTTTTGGTATACCTGTGTATATTGACCTAGTTGGTACCTCGGCTTGGATCAGTCAGAATGCTTATCTGGTCTTTATGGATAAAAAAATCAGCTGTCAATCATCTTTCTCAGATATCATGGAAAGGAGCTCACCACCAATATGATTATAGTGGATTTGAAAATGCTCTCTGGGTTTTCTCCAGATCCAGACTCTTTGGGGAGGGTGAGTTGTTGGGACCTTTATCCATGGAGGTCTTGCCTCGTCTGTGTCCCTTTGTTTAAGGATGACGGTTCTTTGTTCATGCGATATCAATGACTTGTCTTCACAGCTGAGGGGTTCAAGTCAAGTGGATCGTGTTGATATCAAAGATGACCATGTGTTAATGTACTTGACAGAGGTGAGGTGAAAACCATCTATCAGTCTGAAACCATTCACATGGCACTTCATATAATGGGCTTCATTTAAACATAATATATTTTGATGTACAGTAACTTCTGCTTTGATCATTTAATGACCCGTTTGTTTGTTTTTCTCCCAACAGCTGACATCACTTCCTTTCCACATCACCCTGGACATCATACAGGAGTTCCCAGTACAGAATCTAAAGCCAGCAGTGGTCAAGATCTATGACTACTACCAGCCAAGTAAGTTACTCTACTAACCCTCCCCAAAACGTTATTTTTACCCTCTTCTGAGGAACATTTGGTCAAGTTGTTTTCATTTACTGAGACGAAGCTGTCTTACGGTTACAGGTGACCAGGCTGAGACAGAATACGTCTTCCCTTGCAACTAGGGGTTCCAAGCTGGTGAGCTACTTGAAATCTGGAGTTATTGGTGATGAATTGTGTACTATACATGATTTAGGGAGCCAGTCTTCCTTTAATCTAAATGTTGGTCAGTTTGCTAAAGGATTCATTAAATGTCTTTGCTCCTCGACAGATGGAAGAAGATGACATTGATGTCACACCTGCAACCCTTGAGACGTCTTTCAAGTGCTGAAGTAAAACTATGGATCTGGAAATAAAGTGTTTCATTAAAACCCTTTTCTGGAGCCTTTTGTCTCTGATCAGTGAGGTGAATATTGAGGCAGTGGTGTTCATCCTGGGGTACATTAAGCAATGTGATTGGGTCCAGTAAACAGAGCAGCTCTCTGGAGGTGTAGTTTCCATCTGTGCTGTTAATCAGGGTCGCCAACTGTACAAAGGTGTAGATGTTGGGTTCTCATCTCTTCTGTTCCTCAGTCTGTGACATGGACGCCTGTAGTTGTGAAGGCCTGCTTCTCATCAGGGAATGGGCCAGGACATATTACCACTTAATGACATGTCTTACTGTGATCTCCTGATGAATGGTGTGGACAAGGCAGGGCAGGATGTGGTGGTAAACGCCTCACAAATCAATGAGACTGACGACCCAACAGATACTCTAGAGCCCTACTGACAACACTGACGACCCAACATATACTCTAGAGCCCTACTGACAACACTGACGACCCAACAGATACTCTAGAGCCCTACTGACAACACTGACGACCCAACAGATACTCTAGAGCCCTACTGACAACACTGACGACCCAACAGATACTCTAGAGCCCTACTGACAACACTGACGACCCAACATATACTCTACAGCCCTACTGACAACACTGACGACCCAACAGATACTCTAGAGCCCTACTGACAACACTGACGACCCAACAGATACTCTAGAGCCCTACTGACAACACTGACGACCCAACAGATACTCTAGAGCCCTACTGACGACCCAACAGATACTCGAGCCCTACTGACAACACTGATGAACCAACAGATACTGTAGAGCCCTACTGACAACGACTCGCATCTCGTTCATAGACTTTAGTATGCAAACATACTGGGATTAAGAGTAGCTGTGAAAAGCAGTGTTTATGACCTGACAATGGGACAGAAAAGACCATGTTCTGGGTTGACTGACAGCTCAGCATGTACAGTAAACTAAGTAATTACTCTACTTTTGACAGCGGTACAATACCAGATGTTTCGGTTCAGAAGATTTAGCTAGCCCTCTTCATTAGACAGTACTCGGCAATTCTTCAACAATAGTGAACACAAATATCACCATGTGAATTGTTCCCATGTTTCATGAGATGAAATGAAAGATCCCATTAATGTCCCATATGCACAAAGAAAGCTCTCAAATTGTGCACAAATTTGAGCATTTTGACTTTTCCAAGGTTATCCATCCACTTGACGGGTGGGGCTGATGACACGTTAACCTTGTGCTGAGGACAATGAGGCCGCACTGAAATGTGCATTTGTCGCAATGCCACAGCTGTCAAATTGAGGGCGCGCGCAATTGGCATGCTGACTGCAGAAATGTCTGCCAGAGCTGTTGCCAGATTGAGTCATTTCTCTAATGTTTCCCGCATCAAAGTCATTTGTAAAGAATTTGCCAGTACTTCCAACCCGCCTCACGACCAGGAATTGTAATCCTGCCAGCCCAGGAACTCCACATCCGGCTTCACCTGCAGCATCGTCTGAGACCAGCCACCTGGACAGCTGATGAAACTGGAGTATTTCTGGTTGAGGTAAAGCCTTTTCATGGGGGGGGGGGTCTGGCTCAGTGGGTGGGCCCAAGCTCTCCCATGACTGCGCCCCTGCCCAGTCACATGTCATCCATAGATCAGGGCCTCTTACTTCAGTTGACTGCTTTCCTTATGACCCTGTAACTCTAAAAATCATTGAAGTTGTTGCATGTATATTAATGGATAATATCAACCCACTTCAGTGGTCACTGTTACGGGTGCAATGATATCAAGTGTTTTCTACCCGTAAACTCAGATTAGGACCCTGACTGTCAGTTGGCTCCAGTAAGGCAGTGGTCACCAAACCACCCTGTCGTCTCCTGGGGGAACTCAATCCCTTGTGGCTGAGTAACAGGGTGTTTTACACTCGCATTGTTAATTCCAATGGACCTCTGACCCCTACACATCAGTGGTATTGTAGGTAGGTTAGGGTGTTGGGCCAGTGATCGAATCCCCGAGATCACAATCTGTCGTTCTGCCCCTGAACAAGGCAGTTAACCCGCCGTTCCTCGGCCGTCATTGAAAATAAGAATTTGTTCTTAACTGACTTGCCTAGTTAAAGGATAAATTGTCAGGTCGCTATATTTTGGGAACGAAACATTGAGTGACAATTATTGTATTGGACAATATACAAATGTGTTTGAGATAATTTGAAAAATATTTTATTGAGAATTTATTTATTAGTGTAAGTAAAAATCTAAATGTAAAGATTTGAAGGTTTAGTTTGAGTGTTGTGAGAAATAAATGAGTTCACCGAAATTCAGTCTAAAAATGGTCTCCCCGCTAAAGCAGTTAATACCACTGGGCTAGTAGGAGTTACCACCCTATCTCTAGTACTGGTCATTTCACATCAGTCAAGGGAAGTGACAAGAGCAAACTTTGGGAGGAAGGAGAGAGAATTGGGACACGGTCCTGACATTTCTGAAGGGATGCTACCCTCTTCTGTCGTATCATGTAGAGAAGGTTTTGGCTTTCGACTTCCTCTTTCTGGGCAGCAGAGGGGAGAAGGTGGTAGCCAGAGGTTCCTCTTTGACCGGTGTGGCTGAGGAGGGGGGTGGTAACCCCAAACCAAGAGAACCAGGCTCCAGCTTGACCCTAGAGGTCTTGGGGGAGTGTGGTGAGCGAGGTGACCCAGCTTTAGGCCTCTTGGCTGGGGAGGCTTGGTGGGCAGAGGGGCAGCTGTGCTGGTTCAGACACACGGAGCAGAGAGGATTGACAGGTAGACACACCTGTTGACCAAACCCCACCAGCAACCAGTTGATCTCACTCCATAGATCCCTGTGTCGGAAGAGAGAGGAAGATCATCAATCGCCATCATCAAAATCATGTCGGACAGAAACCACAAGGCAAAATGTTTCTCTTTCCTGCTGTAAGGGATCTGATTGGTCAGTGACTGGTTAACGAGTGACCTGATGGGGTAGAGGAAGTGGTGGTGTCACCTTGGTAACCAGTCTTCCAGGGCCTTGCGTGTCTCCTCTGGCTTCTTGGTCCCACCTCTCGTCCATCCCAGCCGGTTGGAGATACGGTGGACGTGTGTGTCCACGCCTACTCACACGCACAAACAATAGAACAACTATCCCATTATAAGACGCCCACAATATAATCCAATAGAACTACAACTCTGCACCACATCACAACATGCAGACTAGAGTATGGGATTTGTAGTCCTACAGTTGAAGTCAAATGTACATACACTTTTGGATTGGAGTCATCAACTTGTTTTTCAACCACTCCACAAATTTCTTGTTAACAAACTATAGTTTTGGTAAGTTGGTTAGGACATCTACTTTGTGCACGACAAGTAATTTTTCCTAACAATTGTTTACAGATTTTTTCACTTATAATTCACTGTATGACAATTCCAGTGGGTCAGAAGTTTACATACACTAAGTTGACTATGCCTTTAAACAGCTTGGAAAATTCCAGAAAATGTCATGGCTTTAGAAGCTTCTGATAGGCTAATTGACATTATTTGAGTCAATTGGAGGTGTACCTGTGGATGTATTTCAAGGCCTACCTTCAAACTCAGTGCCTCTTTGCTTGACATCATGGGGAAATCAAAAGAAATCAGCCAAGATCTCAAAAAATTGTAGACCTCCACAAGTCTGGTTCATCCTTGGGAGCAATTCCCAGACACCTGAAGGTACCATGTTCATCTGTACAAACAATAGTACGCAAGTATAAACACCATCATCTGATGAAACAAAAATATAACTGTTTGGCCAAAATGACCATCGTTATGTTGAGGAAAAAGGGGGAGGCTTTCAAGCCGAAGAACACCATCAGAACCGTGAAGCATGGGGGTGGCAGCATCATGTAGTGGGGGTGCTTTGCTGCAGGAGGGACTGGTGCACTTCACAAAATAGATGAAGCAACATCTCAAGATATCAGTCAGGAAGTTAAAGCTTGGTCACAAATGGGTCTTCCAAATGGACAATGACCCCAAGCAAACAAAGTTGTGGCAAAATGGCTTAAGGACAACAAAGTCAAGGTATTGGAGTGGCCATCACAAAGCCCTGACCTCAATCCTATAGAGTATTTGTGGGCAGAACCGAAAAAGTGTGTGCGAGCAAGGAGGCCTACAAACCTGACTCAGTTACACCAGCTCTGTCAGCAGGAATGGGCCAAAATTCACCCAACTTATTGTGGGAAGCTTGTGGAAGGCTACCTGAAATGTTTGACCCAAGTTAAACAATTTAAAGGCAATGCTACCAAATACTAATTGAGTGTATGTAAACTTCTGACCCGCTGGGAATGTGAAGAAAGAAATACAACCTCTACTATTATTCTGACATTTCACATTATTAAAATAAAGTGGTGATCCTAACTGACCTAAAACAGGGAATTTTTACTAGGATTAAATGTCAGGAATTGTGAAAAACTTTAAATGTATTTGGCTAAACTGTATGTAAACTTCCGACTTCAAACTGTATATGAGCCATACCTACCTATGCCAGAGACCTGGTGCCAGGCGATGTCCATGGCCAGGTGAGCCATCTTGGGTCCTACTCCAGGTAGTCGTACCAGGCCCTCCACTGTGTTCGGGATGTCCCCTCTAAACTCCCTCTGGAGCATCACTGACGTCTGCTTCAGGTACTTCACCTTGGTCTGGAGGAGGGGGGGTAGGAGAGAAGACATATCAAGGTTTTATTCACAAGTATTCACACCCCTTGACTTTTTCCACATGGTACAGCCTGAATTTAAAATGGATTACACTGAGATTTGTCACTGGCCTACCCACAATACCCCATAATGTGGGATGTTTTTATTCTTTTACAAATTAATTAATAAAAATCTGAAATGTTTTGAGTAAAGTATTCAACCCTTTGTTGTGACTAAATCATTTCAGGCGTAAATATTTGCTTAACAAGAGCATTGACTCATTCTGTGTGCAATAATAGTGTTTAACATGATTTTTGAATGACTGCCTCATCTCTGTACCCCACACATAGAATTATCTGTAAGGTACAAAACCACAAAAACTAGGAAGGTTTTCCAATGGCTCATAAAGTAGAGCAGATGGGTTGGTAGATGGGTAAAAAATAAAAAAATGCAGATATTGAATATCTCTTTCAACATGGTGAAGTTATCAATTACACTTTGGATGGTGTGTCGATACACCCAGTCACTACAAAGATACAGGCGTTCATCCCAACTCAGTTGCCGGAGAGGAAGGAAACTGCTCAGGGATTTCACCATGAGACAAATACAATACTAACATAAATGACCAAGAAGGAAGCCTGTACAGAATACAAATACTCCAGAACATACATCCTGTTTGCAACAAGTCACTCAAGTAATACTGCAAAAAAATTGTCAAAGCAATAAATGTTTTTGTCCTGAATACAAAGTGTTGTATTGGATTTGCCTCAAACATATTACGGATTACCAATCTCCATATTTTAAAGGATAGTGGTGGCTGCATCATGTTATGGGTATGCTTTTAATTGTTAAGGACAGGAGAGTTTTTCAGGATAAAATAAACAGAATGGAGCTAAGCACAGGCAAAATCCTGGAGGAAAACCTGCTTCAGTATACTTTCCACCAGACCCTGGAAGATTAATTCATCTTTCAGCAGGACAATAACCTAAAACACAGGGCCAAATCTACACTGGAGTTGCTTACCGGGAAGACAGTTAATGTTCCTGAGTGGCAGAGTTACAATTTTGACTTATATATTTTTATTTATGGCAAGACCTATGGTTGTCTAGCAATGAACAACAACCAATTTGACGGAGCTTGAAGAATTTTGAAAAGAATAATGGACAAATGATACACAATCTAGGTGTAGAGAGCTCTTAGAGATGTACCCAGAAAGACTCACAGATCAATCTAGCTGTAGAGAGCTCTTAGAGATGTACACAGAAAGACTCACAGATCAATCTAGGTGTAGAGAGCTCTTAGAAATGTACCCAGAAAGACTCACAGATCAATCTAGCTGTAGAGAGCTCTTAGAGATGTACCCAGAAAGACTCACAGATCAATCTAGGTGTAGAGAGCTCTTAGAGATGTACCCAGAAAGACTCACAGATCAATCTAGGTGTGGAGAGCTCTTACAGATGTACCCAGAAAGACTCACAGATCAATCTAGGTGTAGAGAGCTCTTAGAGATGTACCCAGAAAGACTCACAGATCAATCTAGGTGTAGAGAGCTCTTAGAGATGTACCCAGAAAGACTCACAGATCAATCTAGGTGTAGAGAGCTCTTAGAGATGTACCCAGAAAGACTCACAGATCAATCTAGGTGTAGAGAGCTCTTAGAGATGTACCCAGAAAGACTCACAGATCAATCTAGGTGTAGAGAGCTCTTAGAGATGTACCCAGAAAGACTCACAGATCAATCTAGGTGTAGAGAGCTCTTAGAAATGTACCCAGAAAGACTCACAGATCAATCTAGGTGTATAGAGCTCTTAGAGATGTGCCCAGAAATACTGACAGATCAATCTTGGTGTAGAGAGCTCTTAGAGATGTACCCAGAAAGACTCACAGATCAATCTAGGTGTAGAGAGCTCTTAGAGATGTACCCAGAAAGACTCACAGCTGTAGTCGCTGTCACATGTATTGATTCAGGGGGTTGAATACGTATCTAATCAAGATATATTAGTGTTTTATTTCCATTCATTTTCTACAAATATTTATACTTTATCTGTGACAGAGTGTAGATTGTTGACCCATAACCCCCCACAATTAAATCCATTTTAATCCCACTTTGTAACACAACAAAATGTGGAAAAAAGTCAAGGGGTGTGAATATTTTGTGAAGGCAGTGTATAGTGTGCGTTACCTTCCAGAAGCCGACAGGGTAGATGAGTTGTCCCAGTGTGTCATCGTCAGTGTTGACTATGTTGTCCACTGTACAGCCATGAGCCCTGAGTCTCTGCAGAGCCGCACTGGTCACCTGGTCCCTTGTCTGGCTTGACAACATCAGAGACACCAGCACCTGGTAACGTCGCACCTGGTGGAAGGGATGAGGAGGAGGGGAGAGAGTCTTTAATCTGGCTAGACAACTTTAGAGAGACCAGGACCTGGTAATGCCTCACTTGATGGGAAGGGGAAGAGGAGGGGAGAGAGTCTTTAATCTGGCTAGACAACTTTAGAGAGACCAGGACCTGGTAATGCCTCACTTGATGGGAAGGGGAAGAGGAGGGGAGAGAGTCTTTAATCTGGCTAGACAACTTTAGAGAGACCAGGACCTGGTAATGCCTCACTTGATGGGAAGGGGAAGAGGAGGGGAGAGAGTCTTTAATCTGGCTAGACAACTTTAGAGAGACCAGGACCTGGTAATGCCTCACTTGATGGGAAGGGGAGGAGGAGGGGAGAGAGTCTTTAATCTGGCTAGACAACTTTAGAGAGACCAGGACCTGGTAATGCCTCACTTGATGGGAAGGGGAAGAGGAGGGGAGAGAGTCTTTAATCTGGCTAGACAACTTTAGAGAGACCAGGACCTGGTAATGCCTCACTTGATGGGAAGGGGAGGAGGAGGGGAGAGAGTCTTTAATCTGGCTAGACAACTTTAGAGAGACCAGGACCTGGTAATGCCTCACTTGATGGGAAGGGGAAGAGGAGGGGAGAGAGTCTTTAATCTGGCTAGACAACTTTAGAGAGACCAGGACCTGGTAATGCCTCACTTGATGGGAAGGGGAAGAGGAGGGGAGAGAGTCTTTAATCTGGCTAGACAACTTTAGAGAGACCAGGACCTGGTAATGCCTCACTTGATGGGAAGGGGAGGAGGAGGGGAGAGAGTCTTTAATCTGGCTAGACAACTTTAGAGAGACCAGGACCTGGTAATGCCTCACTTGATGGGAAGGGGAAGAGGAGAGAGTCTTTAATCTGGTATCTTTTAGATAGTAAACTACACTACATACACATAAGTATATGGACACCACTTCAAATTAGTGGATTCGGCTATCTCACCACACCCATTGCTGACAGGTGTATAAAATCGAGCACACCACCATGCAATCTCCATAGACAAACATTGACAGTAGAATGGCCTTACTGAAGAGCTCTGGAATAGGATGCCACTTTTCCAACAAAGTCAGTTCAACAAATATCTGCCCTGTTAGAGCTGCCCCGGTCAACTGTAAATGCTGTTATTGTGAAGTGGAAACGTCTAGGAGCAACAACAGCTCAGCCGCAAAGTGGTAGGCCACACAAGCTCACAGAACAGAACCTCAGAGTGCTGGAGTGCGTAGCATGTAAAAGTAGTCTGTCCTTGGTTGCAACACTCACTACCGAGTTCCAAACTGCCTCTGGACGCAACGTCAGCACAATAACTGTTCGTCAGGAGCTTCCTGAAATGGGTTTCCATGGCTAAGCATCACCATGTGCAATGCCAAGCGTCGGCTGGAGTGGTGTAAAGCTCTCCGCCATTGGACTCTGGAGCAGTGGAAACGCGTTCTCTGGAGTGATGAATCACACTTCACCATCTGGCAGTCCCGATGGACGAATCTGGGTTTGGCAGATGCCAGGAAAATGCTACCTGCCCCAATGCATAGTGCCAACTGTAAAGTTTGGTGGAGGAAGAATAACGGTCTGGGGCTGTTTTTAATGGATCGGGCCCCTTAGTTCCAGTGAAGGGAAATCTTAACTCTACAGCATACAATGACATTCTAGAGGATTCTGTGCTTCCAACTTTGTGGCAACAGTTTGGGGAAGGCCCTTTCCTGTTTCAGTATGACAACGCCCCTGTGCACAAAGCGAGGCCCATACAGAGTGTGGAGCAATGTGGAAGAACTTGACTGGCATGCACATAGCCCTGACCTCAACCCCATCGAACACCTTTGGGATGAATTGAAACGCCGACTGCAAACCAGGCCTAAATCGCATAACATCAGTGCCCGACCTCACTAATGCTCTCTTGGCTGCAAGTCCCTGCAGCAATGTTCCAACATCTAGTGGAAAACCTTCCCAGAAGAGTGGAGGCTGTTATAGCAGTAAAAGAGGGGGACCAACTCAATATAAAATGCCCATGATTTTGGAATGAGATGTTCAATGAGCAGGTGTCCACATACTTTTGGTTGTGTAATGTGTCTCCTTGCTAGTATGCCTCTTATGCACTGCCTTGTGTTAGAATGGAGTGTTCAGTAGGCGTACACTGTTTCTAAAGAGGTCTCAGAATGAGGTTGACTCATCACTCCTGGTGGGAGAACAGGTGTGCATAACTAACATGTCACGTAACATCTTTCCTACGGAAAACGTACTGCAGCGAAATCAAGTGTTTCTATTGGACAAATTCAGCTAAGTCCTGCCTAGTTCTGTTTGGTTCCTAATGAATACACCCCAGCTAGCTAGCTCGGCCCATCTCCCATCTCCAACCCTTTTGCACTGTTTGTTTCATAACAAATCATATCCAGTGACATAACTGCAGTTCCACATCCTCCTTTTATAGTGCTGGATGTATTTCACCTTTATCCTGGAACATAAATCAGATATACAGCCTTCTGACCCTGCTCTGTAGAACCCCTCCACCTCTAATGGGCACTCTGCTGTTCTACCTGCAGGGTTCATCTAGTGGTGGAACCCTGCTACTACCTCTGTGTGTTCTACTGTTCTACCTGCAGGGTTCATCTAGTTCTACTGGTGGAACCCTGCTACTACCTCTGTGTGTTCTACTGTTCTACCTGCAGGGTTCATCTAGTGGTGGAACCCTGCTACTACCTCTGTGTGTGCTACTGTTCTACCTGCAGGGTTCATCTAGTGGTGGAACCCTGCTACTACCTCTGTGTGTTCTACTGTCCTACCTGCAGGGTTCATCTAGTTCTACTGGTGGAACCCTGCTACCACCTCTGTGTATTCTACTGTTCTACCTGCAGGGTTCATCTAGTTCTACTGGTGGAACCCTGCTACTACCTGTGTGTGTTCAAACGTCCTACAGGAAACAGTCACCACCAGCCGTGGAAAAGGAGTTTGTGTGATTGGCACAGACGACATACTGTATGTGTCAGCAATGAGCCCTTTGTGTGTTACATATTGTCATGACCAGTGTTACATTGTGGCATTACCAGTACTACATAATGTGACATAGACCCAAATAGATCATGACCTGTGCTACATAGTCCTTCATAGGCCTACATAGATCCTGGCCAGTACTACATAATCCTTCATAGATCCTGACCAGTACTACATAATCCTACATAGATCCTGACCAGTACTACATAATCCTTCATAGACCCTGACCAGTACTACATAATCCTACATAGATCCTGACCAGTTCTACATAATCCTACATAGATCCTGACCAGTTCTACATAATCCTACATAGATCCTGACCAGTACTACATAATCCTTCATAGATCCTGGCCAGTACTACATCATCCTTCATAGATCCTGGCCAGTACTACATAATCCTACATCCTACATATGTGAGAATGCTGTTCATCGACTACAGCTCGGCATTCAACACCATAGTACCCTCCAAGCTCGTCATCAAGCTCGAGACCCTGGGTCTCGACCCCGCCCTGTGCAACTGGGTACTGGACTTCCTGACGGGCCGCGCCCAGGTGGTGAGGGTAGGCAACAATATCTCCTCCCCGCTGATCCTCAACACTGGGGCCCCACAAGGGTGCGTTCTGAGCCCTCTCCTGTACTCCCTGTTCACCCACGACTGCGTGGCCACGCACTCCTCCAACTCAATCATCAAGTTTGCGGACGACACAACAGTGGTAGGCTTGATTACCAACAACGACGAGACGGCCTACAGGGAGGAGGTGAGGGCCCTCGGAGTGTGGTGTCAGGAAAATAACCTCACACTCAACGTCAACAAAACTAAGGAGATGATTGTGGACTTCAGGAAACAGCAGAGGGAACACCCCCCCTATCCACATCGATGGAACAGTAGTGGAGAGGGTAGCAAGTTTTAAGTTCCTCGGCATACACATCACAGACAAACTGAATTGGTCCACTCACACAGACAGCATTGTGAAGAAGGCGCAGCAGCGCCTCTTCAACCTCAGGAGGCTGAAGAAATTTGGCTTGTCACCAAAAGCACTCACAAACTTCTACAGATGCACAATCGAGAGCATCCTTGCGGGCTGTATCACCGCCTGGTACGGCAACTGCTCCGCCCTCAACCGTAAGGCTCTCCAGAGGGTAGTGAGGTCTGCACAACGCATCACCGGGGGCAAACTACCTGCCCTCCAGGACACCTATACCACCCGATGTCACAGGAAGGCCATAAAGACCATCAAGGACATCAACCACCCGAGCCACTGCCTGTTCACCCCGCTATCATCCAGAAGGCGAGGTCAGTACAGGTGCATCAAAGCTGGGACCGAGAGACTGAAAAACAGCTTCTATCTCAAGGCCATCAGACTGTTAAACAGCCACCACTAACATTGAGTGGCTGCTGCCAACACACTGACACTGACTCAACTCCAGCCACTTTAATAATGGGAATTGATGGGAAATTATGTAAATATATCACTAGCCACTTTAAACAATGCTACCTTATATAATGTTACTTACCCTACATTATTCATCTCATACGCATACGTATATACTGTACTCTATATCATCGACTGTATCCTTATGTAATACATGTATCACTAGCCACTTTAACTATGCCACTTTGTTTACATACTCATCTCATATGTATATACTGTACTCGATACCATCTACTGTATCTTGCCTATGCTGCTCTGTACCATCACTCATTCATATATCCTTATGTACATATTCTTTATCCCCTTACACTGTGTACAAGACAGTAGTTTTGGAATTGTTAGTTAGATTACTTGTTATTACTGCATTGTCGGAACTAGAAGCACAAGCATTTCGCTACACTCGCATTAACATCTGCTAACCATGTGTATGTGACAAATAAAATTTGATTTGATTTGAGATCCTGACCAGTACTACATAATCCTTCATAGATCCTGGCCAGTACTACATAATCCTTCATAGAGCCTGGCCAGTACTACATAATCCTACATAGATCCTGACCAGTTCTACATAATCCTACATAGATCCTGGCCAGTACTACATAATCCTTCATAGATCCTGGCCAGTACTACATAATCCTTCATAGAGCCTGGCCAGTACTACATAATCCTACATAGATCCTGACCAGTTCTACATAATCCTACATAGATCCTGGCCAGTACTACATAATCCTTCATAGATCCTGACCAGTTCTACATAATCCTTCATAGATCCTGGCCAGTACTACATAATCCTACATAGATCCTGGCCAGTTCTACATAATCCTACATAGATCCTGACCAGTTCTACATAATCCTACATAGATCCTGGCCAGTACTACATAATCCTTCATAGATCCTGGACAGTACTACATAATCCTTCATAGATCCTGACCAGTTCTACATAATCCTTCATAGATCCTGACCAGTTCTACATAATCCTTCATAGATCCTGGCCAGTACTACATAATCCTACATAGATCCTGACCAGTTCTACATAATCCTACATAGATCCTGGCCAGTACTACATAATCCTTCATAGATCCTGACCAGTTCTACATAATCCTACATAGATCCTGACCAGTACTACATAATCCTTCATAGATCCTGGCCAGTACTACATAATCCTACATAGATCCTGGCCAGTTCTACATAATCCTACATAGATCCTGACCAGTTCTACATAATCCTACATAGATCCTGGCCAGTACTACATAATCCTTCATAGATCCTGGCCAGTACTACATAATCCTACATAAATCCTGGCCAGTACTACATAATCCTACATAGATCCTGACCAGTTCTACATAGACCAGTATCAGTGCTAAACCCAGTGGTCTTTGACAGACAGTGAAACATCTCGTGAGCATATTTTACCCCGGTTGACCATTTTCAGGGGTATTTTTTGTTGTTGGGGGGGTGGGGGGGTGGAGAGCGGAGCTCCCTCAACCTCCTACATTACTTTAGGGGTGAAATATAGGGTCAAAATGCACAAAGCCCTGGTGTAGCCTGGGCCCCCCAGATGTAGATCAGGTCTCCGTCCCCCAGGTGTAGATCAGGTCTCCGCCCCCCAGGTGTAGATCAGGTCTCCGCCCCCCAGGTGTAGATCAGGTCTCCGCCCCCCAGGTGTAGATCAGGTCTCCGCCCCCCAGGTGTAGATCAGGTCTCCGCCCCCCAGGTTTAGATCAGGTCTCCGCCCCAGGTGAATGCCAGGTCAGAGACGACGGACAGGTAACCGTTGAGCTCCCTCTGCCCGGCAGGGTGGACTGAATTCACAACCTCTGTGAAGCAGGAGAAGGCTAGGGCGAACTCGGGGAAGGTGAGGGCGAACTCGGGGAAGGTGAGGGCGAACTCGGGGAAGGTGAGGGCGAACTCGGGAAAGGCGAGGGCGAACTCGGGGAAGGCTAGGGCGTACTCGGGGAAGGTGAGGGCGCGGGAGAGGGAGGAGCCGAGGCAGGAAGCGGTCTCTTGGTAGGTCAACAGGAGGTTCATGATACCCGGGGAAGAATGTGTGGACGGCACGGAGCAGGGGGTAGCAGGGGCTGGTCCACCTCTGACCCGGAGAGGATGAGGGAGCGGACAGAGGGGGAGGGGAGACAGTGGCCAGGGTGTAGGTGGGGAGGTAAGCGGGGGAGAGAGGAAGGAAGGTGGGGAGGTAAGAGGGGGAGAGAGGAGGGGAGAGGAAGGAAGGTGGGGAGGTAAGAGGGGGAGAGAGGAGGGGAGAGGAAGGAAGGTGGGGAGGTAAGAGGGGGAGAGAGGAGGGGAGAGGAAGGAAGGTGGGGATGTAAGAGGGGGAGAGAGGAGAGGATGTACGGTAGTGGGGGGTGTACGACAGAGAGACAGAAACCAGTGGGGTCTCACCCACCTCATCAGGGGCGTGTGTGTCGTAGCATTTCTCCGCCCCCATGAGGTCAACAGGCGCGTTCCTGGCGCTCCTCATCTGACGCACATGACCCAGCTGCTTGCTCCAATCAGGAGGCTCCCAGTGTTTAGGCTCCTCCTTCCCATCGTATTCCACCTTCACCTGGCCCCGCCTCCTACGCAGGATGGGTGCCAGTGGTAACAGGGACAGGGCTTTGTCTGGCTCAGCTTGTGATTGGCCAATGGATGAGCGACGGAACCTAGAGGAGCCAATATCTGCAAGGTAAAGTAGGGGCGGGGGACAGAAGTTGAGTGATGAGGTGTGCTGAACATTCTGAGGCATACAGAAATGATGTCACATTCTTCATGTACAGAACAACTGAACATACAGGAAGTAGTAGACGACATCGTCACCTGTGTCAAAGATTAATTAGGGGCGTATTCAGACTGTGTGCATATAGCCAGGCCATAGGCTCTCTTTCTCTGAAGACTGTAGTCATCTCTTAGTTGTTGTTTTAGGCTACAGCTTGTCCCATCTGAAAGTCCCTCAATCATGCAGCAAGACATTGCTTCAGTTCGTAAATATCAGAAGGGCAATGTTGTGATAAAACGGATTCATACCTGAAGCGTCTCGTCCCAAACTCTGATTTGATACTCTCGAATCTTCTTCCTCCTGTTTCACGTGCGCCCTCAACACTCTCCTCTCCATCCTAGTTTTTAACGTCGTGGCTAAACCGGCACGGGGCACGGTCTTGTTACCGCTCCGAGTGATGACCGCGGTACTCTCAACGAAATAAGGCGAGGTCATTTTGAAACAGTGTAAAGCATAGGATACCGTTGTGCTGCAAGTGGGACGGACCGTGGCTAACAACATTAGCTTGTTAGCTATTTTAGTGATAATCTGGTTAGCTAGCTAAAACACATGTATGCAAGTTTTGGTAACATTTTCCAAGTACTATTGATGGATATTGAAACGTGACCTACTAGGGTTGTTGATTTAATTTTCAAACGACAGGCACGTTAAGACTAGCTAGAACATTAAACAAATGTTACATTTTTAACTCGACACCTCTTGCTTCGTCGAGCAATGTTTTTAGTAGGAACTACATTTCCCATCAGCTCCCGCGACAAACGTGTTTTTATAGGAAGTGCCCGACAGTCCATCCGGTTGTCGAGTGGGGGGACTGATCTGACTTGGGGAAAGCTTTTGAAATATTGGGATAAACAAATTCTAAATGCATGAATTTGTCTTGCTCGGTATTTTGTCCACCTGCCAGCCTCACGTGAATGACGCCAGAAACACATCTAGATCGATAGAAGGTATGAACTTCCGTTGTTTTTAAAGCCCTAGGTCTGGAAGGAAAACAAGCAGATAGCTAGTCAACAATATGTATTTATTAGTGCTTGTTTGTGTCGCTCTTTCTCTCTCCCTGTCCGCTATTTTGTCAGCTGTTCCGGACGGATGTTGAACATACACGAATGGGCACCTGAATGGGTACTGTTGTTACCTCTAAAACAGAACTAGATAACGTTAATTAGCTATCGTTGTTCACTCGGTTCTCTCTCTGCTTGACAGGGAGAATTATTTCAACATTCTCCTGGCTTGTTTCGTGGTACTCTCTCTCTCTCCCCAGCTAGAACTCAATAGATGATTGTCGCTGATCCCGAGGTTGTAGGTACTACTGACTAGCTACTGAAGTATAGCCTAATTGCGTCCCAAATGGCACTATATTCTATATGTAGTGATTGTGCCATTTGTGGCGTATTCTATATTAGCACGGACACACAAACTACCACTTTCCCGTGACCATAACAGAGTCATCCTAGCTGCTTTCTGTACAAGCGGTTATTATTTGCTTTATGTAACAACAACGTTATGAATATCATATCAAAGGCCCTTTAGAATGTGCAGAGGAATGGAATGGTTCTAGGGCAATTGTTTGCTATCTCATGTGCTCCTAACCCCTAGCTCGCTTTGCAAGATGCATGTGGTGTGAGTCTGGACGTGCACTAATTTATGGAGAACCACAGGTGCAAAGGACACAAACGATGTCGCGAAGGGGTGTGATGTTGGGGCATGTCTCTGTCTGTCATTTATCTGTTTGACAGAAACTAACAGCAGTCACGTAATGCAAAAAGTTGGGCCAGGGCTCTCTCAATTGATCTTTCCTTGATTCCTTGTACTCAAAACACATTTAAGTGAATTTTATTTCTGGTATAAAAATAAATAAAAACATTGAAGGTCTGAGGAGAAGCAACCTTGTGGTTAAAAGGAGGCGAGTGGGTAGGATTTGAGGAAACGTAGTCAATAAACTGAACATTGATAACCAACTGTTTTCCGAGACACCAAGACAACTCCATGGCTTTTCTAAATGATACAAAGTTCCCATAGAGGAGTGGAATAATGGACCACCCAATACTATTAATGTTCTCTCCCTACCACCCAATACTATTAATGTTCTCTCTCTACCACCCAATACTATTAATGTTCTCTCTCTACCAGCCAGTACTATTCATGTTCTCTCTCTACCAGCCAGTACTATTCATGTTCTCTCTCTCTACCACCCAATACTATTCATGTTCTCTCCCTACCACCCAATACTATTAATGTTCTCTCTCTACCACCCAATACTATTCATGTTCTCTCTCTACCACCCAATACTATTCATGTTCTCTCTCTCTACCACCCAATACTATTCGTGTTCTCTCTCCCTCCCACCCAATACTATTCATGTTCTCTCTCTCTACCACCCAATACTATTCATGTTCTCTCTCTCCCTCCCACCCAATACTATTCATGTTCTCTCTCTCTCTACCACCCAATACTATCCATGTTCTCTCTCTCTCTACCACCCAATACTATTCATGTTCTCTCTCTCTCTACCACCCAATACTATTCATGTTCTCTCTCTCTCTACCACCCAATACTATTCATGTTCTCTCTCTCTCTACCACCCAATACTATTCATGTTCTCTCTCTCTCTACCACCCAATACTATTCATGTTCTCTCTCTCTCTACCACCCAATACTATTCATGTTCTCTCTCTCTCTACCACCCAATACTATTCATGTTCTCTCTCTACCACCCAATACTATTCATGTTATCTCTCTACCACCCAATACTATTCATGTTATCTCTCTACCACCCAATACTATTCATGTTCTCTCTCTCTCTACCACCAAATACTATTCACGTTCTCTCTCTACCACCCAATACTATTCATGTTCTCTCTCTCTCTACCACCCAATACTATTCATGTTCTCTCTCTCTCTACCACCCAATACTATTCATGTTCTCTCTCTCTCTACCACCCAATACTATTCATGTTCTCTCTCTCTCTACCACCCAATACTATTCATGTTCTCTCTCTCTCTACCACCCAATACTATTCATGTTATCTCTCTACCACCCAATACTATTCATGTTATCTCTCTACCACCCAATACTATTCATGTTCTCTCGCTCTCTCTCTCTACCACCAAATACTATTCATGTTCTCTCTCTCCCACCCAATACTATTCATGTTCTCTCTCTCTACCACCAAATACTATTCACGTTCTCTCTCTCTCTGACCCTGCTGGTTCTACTAACCTGTGTTCCTCCCTCTGTTTCCCCCAGAGCCCCAGTAGAGTGTAAGCTGCCCGGTCCCTCCCCACAGAACCCCTCCTGGACCCCCAGCCATGAACAAGCAGCCCAGTAAAGAGAGTCTGAAGGACAAGGTAAAGGGGATATTTGGTTTGGGATCCCCTCGACCCCCCAGCAAGCAGACAGAGAGCAAGCCCTCAGAGTTCATCATCACACTGGATATACTCAAGGTATGTGAGAGTGTGACGCGACTGCACACACACACGCACGCACGCACACACAATCAATTTTCTGTCTCTGACCATCTTGCTGTCTTTCTCTTCAGGAGCTGCACCCTGACTGTGGCCTTAGCAACAGAATCCGGGTTGCTAACCATGTCTCCGACCTGGCCAAGGCCAAGAAGTTTGAGGAGGTGAGAGAGCACACCGTGTGTGTGTGTGTGTAGACGGGTTAGCTAACAACGTCACAAAAAGATGCACACACTTCAGTGTGTCAGAAGTCAGTGTGTTGTGATTCTACATGGCCACACAGCGATAAGAAGCTGTCGTGTGGGGAATCGCCGGGGGCTCCTTTTCAGCTCGTTTCTTAAAATCTGGTTCTTGATACCATGTCTTGTTTTGACTGAGGTCACGTCTATGCTAATACTGTATGGTTAAAATCTGGTTCTTGATACCATGTCTTGTTTTGACTGAGGTCACGTCTATGCTAATACTGTATGGTTAAAATCTGGTTCTTGATACCATGTCTTGTTTTGACTGAGGTCACGTCTATGCTAATACTGTATGGTTAAAATCTGCTAGCTAGCTAACCAACAACTGTAATGATGTATTTAAGAGGACCAGTGTTCACTGTGCAAATGTATTTATGTTTCCAATAAACATTTGGAGATGAAATGTTTAGTTTCCGTGTTGCCAACAATCAAAGCCTGTCTGTTTTTTCAGCACGCGTCGCTATTGTTGCTAAACAACCAACTGTCTATTAATCTGGTGTGTGTATTAATGTGTGTGTGTGTGGTTGCCTCCTTCTCTGTGTGTGTGTGTTGCCTCCTTCTCTGTGTGTGTGTGTTGTGTGTATTAATGTGTGTGTGTGTGTGTGTGTGTGTTGTGTGTGTTGCCTCCTTCTCTGTGTGTGTATTAATGTGTGTGTGTGTGTATTAATGTGTGTGTTTTACAGCATGCAGTGGAAGCCGTATGGAAGCGGTGGAGGACATGCTGACTCCAGAACAGCCACCTGAAGCTAGACATGCTGTCCTGCTGCTCCTCAGAGCTGTCATACAGGGACAGGTACACACACACACACACACACACACACACACACACACACACAGATACACACACACACACACTATCTAGGAGGCACCACAGAGAACAAGAAAGTATGTTGATTTCCTGTGTGTGTTGCCTCTCTCTCTGTGTGTGTGTGTGTGTGTGTGTCTACCAGGGTGAGCGTCTGGGTCCTATGCGGGCCTTCTTCTTCAAGGTGATCAGAGACTACCAGCCGTCCAATGAGGACCTGTCTGACAGGCTGGAGGTGTTCAAGGCCCTGACGGAGAACGGGAAGGACATCACGTACCTGGAGGAGGACATAGGTGAGACAACATCAACCCTTTTTACACTGTGACCTGTGATGTAGATGGTTCCACCCCACAGTCTTTTGACAGTCGTTACACTACCATGTTACCATGTTACGGAGTCTGTCCACGAGATATTCACTGGCCCAATGAACAGCCCAACTGGGACCCTTGAGAAAGATATTGACTGATTGGTCACAATATTTTTTGACTGACTGGTCACGATATTTTTTGACTGACTGGTCACGATATTTTTTGACTGACTGGTCACGATATTTTTGACTGACTGGTCACGATATTTTTTGACTGACTGGTCACGATATTTTTTGACTGGACTGGTCACGATATTTTTTGACTGACTGGTCACGATATTTTTTGACTGACTGGTCACGATATTTTTTGACTGACTGGTCACGATATTTTTTGACTGATTTGGTCACGATATTTTTTTGACTGATTTGGTCACGATATTTTTGACTGATTGGTCACGATATTTTTGACTGATTTGGTCACGATATTTTTGACTGATTTGGTCACGATATTTTTGACTGATTTGGTCATGATATGTTTGACTGACTGGTTGATTTAATTTATTGATCAACTGCAGCTGGGTTTGTCCTGCTGTGGATGGACATTGGTCTGACCGCGGACTTCCTCCACGTCCTGGTCAACCTGGTCAAGTTCAACAGCTGCTACCTCGACCAGAACGTATCCGTCATGGTCCAGTAAGAACACACACAGTCTTGTACAACTAACCTAGTGGGGACACACAATTCAGTCCCATTCAAAATACTATTTTCCCTAACCTTAATCCCTAACCTTAATCCCTAACTTAATCCCTAACCTTAATCCCTAACCTTAATCCTAACCTTAATCCCTAACCTTAATCCCTAACCTTAACCCCTAACCTTAACCCCTAACCTTAACCCCTAACCTTAACCCCTAACCTTAACCCCTAACCTTAACCCCTAACCTTAACCCCTAACCTTAATCCCTAACCTTAATCCCTAACCTTAACCCCTAACCTTAACCCCTAACCTTAACCCCTAACCTTAACCCCTAACCTTAACCCCGAACCTTAACCCCTAACCTTAACCCCTAACCTTAACCCCTAACCTTAACCCCTAACCTTAACCCCTACCTTAACCCCTAACCTTAACCCCTAACCTTAACCCCTAACCTTAACCCCTAACCTTAATCCCTAACCTTAATCCCTAACCTTAATCCCTAACCTTAACTCAAAACCCTAGCTCCTAACCCTCAACCTAACTCTAATTCTACCCTAAACCCTAAACCCCACTAGAAATGGCATGTACCCAGTTCGTCAAATTTTTGTTAGTATAATATTTTTGTGGGGTCTTATGACATACACATACACACACACACACACACGCGTGCTAGGTCTCAGTGTGTGTGGTTTTGTCCAACAGGAAGATCTGTCTGCTGTGTAACCGGACAACAGCCTCGACAGACATTGAGGTAATATTTAATTTACTCTGATGTCGAGGTTTTACAACTGTTTTACAACAACTTTACAACTGGGCTTTTTATTCATGAGGTCATTAACGTGTGTGTGTGTGTGGTGTGTGTGGTCTCGGTGTGTGTGTGTGTGTGTGTGTCGTCTCGGTGTGTGTGTGTGTCGTCTCGGTGTGTGTGTGTGTGTGTGTCGTCTCTGTGTGTGTGTGTCGTCTCGGCGTGTGTGTGTGTCCAGATGGCTCTACAGGTGCTGGATGCGGTGGTGTGTTATAAACTGCCTCCCCTCTGACTCCCTCACCGTCTTCATCATCACTCTCTGTCGCACCGTCAACGTCAAGGAGTTCTGTGAGTCCTGCTGGAAGGTGAGGGAGTGTTGGGGAGGGAGCGTTGGTGGAGGGAGAGTTGGGGGAGGGGAGAGTTGGGGGAGGGAGAGTTGGGGGAGGGAGAGTTGGGGGAGGGAGAGTTGGGGGAGGGAGAGTTGGGGGAGGGAGAGTTGGGGGAGGGAGTGTTGGGGGAGGGAGAGTTGGGGGGGTGAGTTGGGGGAGGGTGAGTGGGGGGAGGAGAGTTGGGGGAGGGAGAGTTGGGGGAGGGAGTGTTGGGGGAAGGAGAGTTGGTGAGTGTGTGTCTGATGATCTACTTGTCATGTTAATAATCTGACTAAACAATAATAATAATAGTAATGATTAATATTCTAACATCTAACTGTTAGAAATTATCAACAGATTATACACAATCTGGCAGGTGATAATACTGCTCCTCCTCTCTCATCTCTCCTCGCCTACGCTCTCATCTCCCTCCTACTCTCCCCTCTACTCTCCTACTCTCTCATCTCCCCTTCCTACTCTCCTCCTCCCTCTACTCTCCTCCTCCCCTCTACTCTCCTCCTCCCCTTTTCCCCTCTCCTCTCTACTCTCCTCTTCCTCCATCCCTCTCCTCTCTCCTCCTCCCCTTCCCCTCTCCTCCCCTCCCTCTCCTCCATCTCTCCAGTTGATGAGGAAGGTGTTGGGGACTCATCTGGGCCATAGTGCCATATACACCATGTGCCGTATCATGGAGGAGAGGTAACAACCCTGTGTGTGTGTGTGCGCCTGCGTGTGTCTAACCTCTCCTCTCTGTGTGTTAAACTTCTCCTCTCTGTGTGTGTGTCTAAACTGTCCTCTCTGTGTGTGTGTGTCTAAACCTGTCCTCTCTGTATGTGTGTGTGTGTGCCTGCGTGTGTCTAACCTGTCCTCTCTGTGTGTTTAACCTGTCCTCTCTGTGTGTTTAACCTGTCCTCTCTGTGTGTTTAACCTGTCCTCTCTGTGTGTTTAACCTGTCCTCTCTGTGTGTCTAACCTCTCCTCTCTGTGTTTAACCTGTCCTCTCTGTGTCTAACCTGTCCTCTGTGTGTGTGTGTGTGTGTGTGTGTGTCTAACTTGTCCTCCCTCTGTGTGTGTCTAACTTGTCCTCCCTCTGTGTGTGTCTAACCTGTCCTCCCCTGTGTGTGTCTAACCTGTCCTCCCTCTGTGGTGTCTAACCTGTCCTCTCTCTGTGTGTGTCTAACCTGTCCTCTCTCTGTGTGTGTCTAACCTGTCCTCTCTCTGTGTGTGTCTAACCTGTGTGTGTGTGTGTGTGTGTGTCTAACCTGTCCTCTCTGTGTGTGTGTGTGTTGTGTCTAACCTGTCCTCTCTCTGTGTGTGTGTGTGTCTAACCTGTCCTCTCTCTGTGTGTGTGTGTGTGTCAACCTGTCCTCTCTTGTGTGTGTGTGTGTGGTCTAACCTGTCCTCTCTCTGTGTGTGTGTCTAACCTGTCCTCTGTGTGTGTCTAACCTGTCCTCTCTCTGTGTTGTGTGTCTAACTGTCCTCTCTCTGTGTGTGTGTGTGTGTGTGTCTAACCTGTCCTCTCTGTGTGTGTGTGTCTAACCTGTCCTTTCTCTCTCTGTCAGGGCGTATATGGAGGATTCTCCATTGCTGAGAGGGAGCAGTGTTCTTCGTAGGGATGGCTCTATGGGGGGCGCACCGTCTCCCAGCCTTAAAGAACACCCTACCCTGGTCCTCCCATCATTCTATAAGGTAGGATCCAGAGAGAGCATTGTAAAGGTGCATTAGAGAAGTTTACTTTGACCTCTGACCAACCCCTGACCTTTAACCCAGGCGATGTGGTTGTGCCAACGAGGATGGTGTCGTATGAGATCGT